>NC_092148.1:11438515-11571015 GCF_045791955.1 Oncorhynchus clarkii lewisi | reverse complement strand
CCTACCCTCTTCTCCCCTCACCTCTCCCCCCGGGACAGCCCCAGCAGCACCCCCCCACACAGGCACAGAGACCAGTCGCACATCCCTGTGAAGGTAAGAATACACAAACACTCACGCGCGCACACACAATAATATGTTGATAAGTTGTGGCTGACAACATTCTCTCTGTCTCTCTCCAGAAGCGCAGACTGAGTTGGTCAGACACAGACTCTGACACCCCCCCTCCTGTACTCTTTAAGAGGCTGAACGCCGGTGTTGGAGAGGAGAGGAGGAAGGAGGGGGGAGACGTCCCCTCTGCAACTTCAGGGGTACCCCCACACCCCCAGGACCCCACCATCGACCAAGAGAATGAGAGAAAGGAAGATGAGGACAGCAAAGAGAGAGAGGGAGAATCATCAAGCAACAAAGCAGGGCTCTGTTCTGAGCCCGGTCCCACCTCGGTCCTTGGAGTGCCCATCCTTTCCCCCTGGAAACCAATGGAGGGGAAACAGCTGCTGCCTGTCATGCCACCTCCCACCACCAGGGGCAGTCCAGCCATGCAGGACAGCGTAATCTCTTCCACCACGCCCTTCAACAACCTCCAAAGCCAGCAGCAGCCAATCGGGTGCCAAAGCCAGCCTGTTGCCGGGAAGACTGGGAAAAAGACTGTAAAGACCTGTCAGGGGCGGGTCCAGGCTCATTCAATCACGGCAAAGCCTTTGAAAAGGGGGGAGTGTAAGAGCAGGGTTAACCCCGCCCCTTTATAGACCTGATGCACTGAGCACACTCCGCCCAGCAGGCTAGTGTGACTACGTCAACATGCTAAAGCTGCTGTGATAGGGAGAGTCAGGGGTAGAAATGGTCTGCAGTCCAAACACTTTATGTTTAGCCCCTCAGCCCTCGTACTAGCCACTCTCCCTTGGGGGAATCCCCTTTGAAACCGGATGCAATTTGATTGCCATCTTAAGTGGAGGTCCAATTCACTAACGTTGCCCCCTCGGCCCTCGATTTAGCTCGAGGGAGCGAGTGAAGAACTTTGATCACTTGCGGGGTTTATATGACCCACAATTCAATGCAAATTGTAGTCATGTATCATACTCCGGTGGCCGCGAATGTCACGTTCACTCATCACGGCTGCATTTTCGGCCTGTCAGACAAAATGATGATTCTAGCTTGCTATATATATATATGACATTGATTTTAGCGTTGCCAAATTGGCTTAGTCTCGTAGTGAGGAGCCTATAAAACCTAGCTAGCTTCATAAACATATTTTGGGGAATTCTGAAATGTATTGCAATAAATGACCAAACTAAAAAACTAGCTAGCCAGCTATGGAGAACTTTAGCTAGCTAGCTATGTTAGCTTGCTAGATGCATGAATAGCTTTAAGTTGGTTGTTTTTAAGCTCAACTTCCAGATTTCCACTAAGGATGTTGCCTCCGATCATCACTCTCTAATTTGAATTTGGACTGCAGCCATGGGTTTAGGTGCTGATGAGTTTCCTTAATGATGGATCTTTTGCAACTACCTAAACGCAATTAGGACCATTAATGAAAATGATATCTGAGAGACTACAGTTATTACAACGAGGGCAGAATGTGTCCTTGTGAATTATAATCACAGTTCCATAACAATCAGATTTTTTTGCACAAATAGTGGTTGTAGATTGGAAGGTTGGTAAGCACCTCTTAGAGCCCATCGCTTGTTTATAGAATATTGGATCTCTGATTGACCGAATGGTATACTCTCTTACTCCACTTAAGAAAAGGTAAATGCCACTATGCAAACTTCATCGAAACACTGTTGGCTTAGGGATATTTGGGTTTCAGGTGGGTGGAGGTGAGATGTGACGAGGAGAGGATGGTTAGAAGGACAGGTGGAATAAGATTTGGGGATTAAAGATAGTTATATTCCTGGAATGATATTCCAGGAGGAATCTCCTCAGAGATGATGCTTCCAGTGAATAACAGCAGACAGACAGTTCAATAGACCAAGGCATTACGGATAGAAGTGAGGAATAATCATTAGACTACTGAATGACCTCTAGAGCTGAATAACATCTAAGAGGACGTGGCAGGGACCTCTACTGAAGTCTAAAGAGGTTTAGAATCTATTCAATGTCAATCCGTCAACATGACACAATCTGTTTGTGAAGACGAATGCAAGGTGTTTTGGGTGAAGATCAATTATGACTGTGAAACGAATGAACCACAACTGGGTTTTATTCTGTGTGGAGAAATGTGAAGCGGGTTATCCGTTAAACAGTAAATCACATTTCAATGGCCTAACCGGTAGGGGATAGAATACCAAACAGACCTTAGATCAGCTTCTAGGGACAACTTAATCCTTTAAATGGCTCAGTGAGAGACTCTAAAGACCACCCTGAGAGAAGAGTCCACTCACAGACAGACAGAGACAGACATCCTGTTTATTTATTCACACGTTGACTTGACAACGCTGCATTTATTTATGACCTTTATTTATTCATTGGCAGCTGTGTTTCTCTTTCAACTTACAATTGGTTGACCGATTGGTTGACTGATGCTCTTGGGAAAGTTGCTGTACAGCGGTTTGTTTGTGGTTTTTACTGTTATGATGGGACACATTTTGGGGGGGATGATTGGACTTTTGTGCCTTTACCAAATAGGATGTGTACAAAAAAACAAAGCATTTTATTCTTTCAAAGCATTTTCTACTGCATTTTGATAGTTTGCTTGTCTTTCTTAATAGCACAGTGCACAATCAGTCGAATAACACAGTACACAACGCCTAATTCCTGCCTTCAATCTCTTATCTGGCTTCCAGGGGTCTGTTGGGCAAAACTAGCTACCTACAGATCCCACAACAGCAAGGCAACCTCTACTCCAAGCTGTGCAGTGGTCATGTGTACAACACAATAGTATTCTATACATATACATCGTAGTCTTCTATGAACTAACGACAGTGGCTAATTTATTTCCGTTTTTAGATTGACAGTTGCCTCTTCTCCTGGGTGTATTTTATAGTTGATTATGTAGGTCTGACTGGAGGATATGATCAGCGCTTGCTATCTCCTGTGTGTATTTTATAGTTGATTATATAGGTCTGACTGGAGGATATGATCAGCGCTTGCTATCTCCTGTGTGTATTTTATAGTTGATTATGTAGGTCTGACTGGAGGATATGATCAGTGCTTGCTATCTCCTGGGTGTATTTTATAGTTGATTATGTAGGTCTGACTGGAGGATATGATCAGCGCTTGCTATCTCCTGTGTGTATTTTATAGTTGATTATGTAGGTCTGACTGGAGGATATGATCAGCGCTTGCTATCTCCTGGGTGCTTCTTGGCGCTCGTCAAACCTGAAAAACGTGAGGATCGGAGCTAAAAGGGAGACAGTATGAATATTTATTTTGCACCATCATCGTAAGCTGCTATACATAATAGGACTAAAACATGATTGAAATATTCCTCATAACAAATCATTAATACACATGTATTTACTAATGACACATATGCCATTCAGCAGACGCTTTTTATCCAAAGCGACTTACAGTCAGTCGTTCGTGCATACATTTTCACATATGGGTGGTCCCTGGAATCAAACCCACTGTCCTGGCATTGCAAGCACCATGCTCTACCAACTGAGCTCCAGAGGAAATACACGATACAGGGTTTACAAAGAGTTTACTTATACTTAATCAACTGTTTATATGCAGAGCTTCCAGTAAAGCACTGCTAAAACAAGTTCATATGGTTGCATCCATACTCCCTATAGCTTTCTCCAAGGAGAGCCACAACTGAACACACAATCACTGGTAGCCTCCATGTTACCTACCTACTGTCTTTACTTGGGGCTGGGGGATGTTTTTATGCTTGAGGTATAAGTTGCTCTTAACCACAGGTCTATGATCAGATTTGTCCTACCCCAAATCCTAACTTTTACCATTAGGGGTTGAAAACACACCTGATCCCGGGCCTGTGGTTAAGGGCCACTTCTTCCTACTTGTGTTTTTTTATACAGCTGTTTTGTGACAGAGAAACTGATTGCACAGATTTTTGTGATCTCTTTTCCATGTATGTTTTCTACTGCAGAGACCACCGCTGATTGGTCAGAAATAATATGTCTTGTTTATTTCAACTGCCTTTTTATATCTTAGTAGATGCTGTACTCACCCCCTCTACTCCTCCCCCTCTCTATCCTCCGCCCTCCCTTCTGCTCCTCTCTATCCTCCTCCCTCACTCCTCCCCCTCTCTCTACTCCTCCCTCCAACCCTCTACTCCTCCCTCCCTCCTCCTCTCTATCCTCCGCCCTCCCTCCTCCCCCTCTCTCAACTCCTCCCTCCTTCTCTGCCACATTCTACTACTTTTGCCCTCCTCCCTTTCTCTCATATCTGTTCATCTCTTTCTCTCCCTCTCTTACCTTCTCTCTCACTATTTCTCTGTTTCTCACTCTTACTCTGCTGTCACTCTGTGTTACTCTTCGGAGTACTTTTTACATTGATGACACAAAAATAAAATCTTTTAATAAATGAAACTTTTGAAGATTAATTTTTTGTGTTCTCTGTTATGTGTGTATGCATGGGTGTTGGTATGTTGGGTTAGAGTGTGTTGGGTTAGAGTGTGTTGGTATGTTGGGTTCGAGTGTGTTGGGTTAGAGTGTGTTGTATGTTGGGTTAGAGTGTGTTGGTATGCTGGGTTAGAGTGTGTTGGTATGTTGAGTTAGAGTGTGTTGTATGTTGGGTTAGAGTGTGTTGGTATGTTGGGTTAGAGTGTGTTGGTATGTTGGGTTAGAGTGTGTTGGTATGTTGGGTTAGAGTGTGTTGGTATGTTGGGTTAGAGTGTGTTGTATGTTGGGTTAGAGTGTGTTGGTATGTTGGGTTAGAGTGTTGGTATGTTGGGTTAGAGTGTGTTGGGTTAGAGTGTGTTGGTATGTTCAGTTAGAGTGTGTTGGTATGTTGGGTTAGAGTGTGTTGGTATGTTGGGTTAGATGTTGGGTTAGAGTGTATTGGTATGCTGGGTTAGAGTGTGTTGGTATGTTGGGTTAGACTGTGTTGGTTTAGAGTGTGTTGTATGTTGGGTTAGAGTGTTGGTATGTTGGGTTAGAGTGTGTTGGGTTAGAGTGTGTTGGTATGTTCAGTTAGAGTGTGTTGGTATGTTGGGTTAGAGTGTGTTGGTATGTTGGGTTAGAGTGTGTTGGTATGTTGGGTTAGAGTGTAGGTATGTTGGGTTAGAGTGTATTGGTATGCTGGGTTAGAGTGTGTTGGTATGTTGGGTTAGACTGTGTTGGTTTAGAGTGTGTTGTATGTTGGGTTAGAGTGTGTTGGTATGTTGGGTTAGAGTGTGTTGGTATGCTGGGTTAGAGTGTGTTGGTATGTTGGGTTAGAGTGTGTTGGTATGTTGGGTTAGAGTGTGTTGTATGCTGGGTTAGAGTGTGTTGGTATGTTGGGTTAGAGTGTGTTGGTATGCTGGGTTAGAGTGTGTTGGTATGCTGGGTTGGAGTGTGTTGGTATGCTGGGTTAGAGTGTGTTGGTATGTTGGGTTAGAGTGTGTTGGTATGTTGGGTTAGAGTGTGTTGGTATGCTGGGTTAGAGTGTGTTGTATGTTGGGTTAGAGTGTGTTGTATGTTGGGTTAGAGTGTGTTGGTATGTTGGATTAGAGTGTGTTGGTATGTGGGTTAGAGTGTGTTGGTATGTTGGGTTAGAGTGTGTTGTATGCTGGGTTAGAGTGTGTTGGTATGTTGGGTTAGAGTGTGTTGGTATGCTGGGTTAGAGTGTGTTGGTATGCTGGGTTGGAGTGTGTTGGTATGCTGGGTTAGAGTGTGTTGGTATGTTGGGTTAGAGTGTGTTGGTATGCTGGTTTAGAGTGTGTTGGTATGCTGGGTTAGAGTGTGTTGGTATGCTGGGTTAGAGTGTGTTGTATGTTGGGTTAGAGTGTGTTGTATGTTGGGTTAGAGTGTGTTGGTATGTTGGGTTAGAGTGTGTTGGTATGTTGGGTTAGAGTGTGTTGGTATGGTGGGTTAGAGTGTGTTGGTATGTTGGGTTAGAGTGTGTTGGTATGTTGGGTTAGAGTGTGTTGGTATGTTGGGTTAGAGTGTGTTGGTATGTTGGGTTAGAGTGTGTTGGTATGTTGGGTTAGAGTGTGTTGGTATGTTGGGTAGTCCTAAAGAGTAGTTTACAGCACTGAGGGAGCAGATGTGACTCGATGGGGTGTGGATTTAGAGTTTGTACATTTCGGAAAGGGGAAGGGAGGAAAGAGAGAGAAAGGGGGGTAACAGGGAGTGAGAAATGGGTCTGTTATTAGACTGAGCCTCGGTAATCTTAAGAGGGGGGGGGGGGGGGGGTTATCCTCCTCCCAGCTGCTGCCTGGCCTGCCTCCTCTACTACGTAATCTATGTGCTTGTTTACTACATGACATTAACATGAAATCTACTACTTTCATTGTACAGTTACATAACACTACACTGATGGATCTGCTGGATGCATACATATTTCTACCTAATCTGATTGAGGTGTGTGTGCGTGCGTGCGTGCGTGCGCGTGTGTGTGTGTGGCGTTATCCTCTCAGAGGGGGATCGAAGGAGGCAAGTCAAAAGTGTTAATACTGTACATATACTGTACGAGTTACATCCTAGCAGTCTGGAGGAGGATGCTGGATACACACACACACCTAAATCAGATGAGGTACCCCTCCAAATTAAAATATGTCTGCCTAAAGACACACATATGCTATCCCAGATGCTCTGAAGAACTGAAAATACATAAACACTCACTGTGGACACATGATCAGAGATAGTCAACTGTGAAACTGATGGAACATGACATGACTTTGGCCATGGCTGCATTACAAACACTTAAAAGACACACCCTCTCCAATCAGGCTTCAAATTAAGTGGACACTTCTGATGATGAATCATGACGTCTGATGAGTTCACACTTGCAGGGCATGAGGAATGAATACATTTTAAATGGACCGCCCTTGCCCGGAAATTCGTCAGTCCCACGGTTGTGTTGTCAGTTAACATGGAACCACCGGTAGCTGTTGTGTTGTCAGTCATCATGGAACCACCGGTAGCTGTTGTGTTATCAGTCATCATGAAACCACCGGTAGCTGTTGTGTTGTCAGTCATCATGGAACCACCGGTCGCTGTTGTGTTGTCAGTCATCATGGAACCACTGTTGTGTTGTCAGTCATCATGGAACCACCGGTAGCTGTTGTGTTGTCAGTCATCATGGAACCACCGGTAGCTGTTGTGTTGTCAGTCATCATGAAACCACCGGTAGCTGTTGTGTTGTCAGTCATCATGAAACCACCGGTCGCTGTTGTGTTGTCAGTCATCATGGAACCACCGGTAGCTGTTGTGTTGTCAGTCATCATGGAACCGCCGGTAGCTGTTGTATTGTCAGTCATAATGGAACCACCGGTAGCTGTTGTGTTGTCAGTCATCATGGAACCACCGGTCGCTGTTGTGTTGTCAGTCATCATGGAACCACCGGTAGCTGTTGTGTTGTCAGTCATCATGGAACCACCGGTAGCTGTTGTGTTGTCAGTCATCATGGAACCACCGGTAGCTGTTGTGTTGTCAGTCATCATGGAACCACCGGTAGCTGTTGTGTTGTCAGTCATCATGAAACCACCGGTAGCTGTTGTGTTGTCAGTCATCATGAAACCACCGGTCGCTGTTGTGTTGTCAGTCATCATGGAACCACCGGTAGCTGTTGTGTTGTCAGTCATCATGGAACCGCCGGTAGCTGTTGTGTTGTCAGTCATAATGGAACCACCGGTAGCTGTTGTGTTGTCAGTCATCATGGAACCACCGGTCACTGTTGTGTTGTCAGTCATCATGGAACCACCGGTAGCTGTTGTGTTGTCAGTCATCATGGAACCGCCGGTAGCTGTTATGTTGTCAGTCATCATGGAACCGCCGGTAGCTGTTGTGTTGTCAGTCATCATGAAACCACCGGTAGCTGTTGTGTTGTCAGTCATCATGGAACCGCCGGTAGCTGTTGTGTTGTCAGTCATCATGAAACCACCGGTAGCTGTTGTGTGTGCTTTATATGCGCTACAGTCAATTATGATTACATTTCATATCTTGGCTAGAAGACAACACCTCCGCAGACATCGAATACCAGCCATCTGAAGATATCAGGTAAATCGAAAATTATTATATTGCGATGTCAGGGAAAGTTGTATGCCGTTACGGATACAGTTATCCTGTGTGTGTATCCTGTGTGTGTGTGTGTGTTTCTTTTCTCTCATTCTCCCCTCACAGGTGAAAATCATCACTCCCCAATCAGTCAACAATCAACCCATCAATCAGAAGACACACCTCCTCCTGTTTCCTACCCTATCACAGTTCCTTCCCCATGGTTTAAAAACCCCATCATTTGTTTGTTCAAGAGCTCAATCTTTGTAATCCCATGTTGGTAGATAGCTGTTCTTGGTAGATTTCAGGAGAGCTCAATCTTTGTAATGCCATGTTGGTAGATAGCTGTTCTTGGTAGATTTCAGGAGAGCTCAATCTTTGTAATGCCATGTTGGTAGATAGCTGTTCTTGATAGATTTCAGTAGCACAATCTCTTTGTAAATGCCATGTATGTAGATCTCTCTCTTTGTGTATTAATTAACCTCTTCTTTTGTTTGAGCACCTCCAAATCACTTTGTCATCTCCTGTGAGTATTCTTTTGGTTATGGTGTTTGTTTGTTGCTGGTGGGAAAAGGGGGAAACCAAGACAAGTCGCCCATGGGCATACACTACCCGTAGGTAAACTTTGTTAAAACACACTAGTTAGAACTGGGCGGACCACCCACTGTATTTTGGTTAGTTAGTTAGCTGTTGTTGAAATAGGCTAGTCTAGCTTAGGGGTGTTTTTGCATATTTATTGTTTCTTTCCTTGGGTCCAGCTCAGCCCCTTTTCCTGCTCCCCCCCATTACCGTGTGTTTATAAATAAACCCTGAGTTTGACGGTATTATTTCGGTTGTCGTGGTTATTTCGTTCACACGTACTTTGTCACAATTATAATTTACATGAGTTATGTTACGGGTCTCACTACCATCCCCCCCTAGACTGTCGGGCCAAAAGGGATTCGTAACATAAGTGGGGGCTCATCCGGGATCTGCCTTTACTGACACCCATGCCGCTCATGTAGATTGTTGTAGTGGTATAGTTCAGTGTTGAGCGTCATAGCTGAAGTAGCATTAGTGTTTGCTATTTTCGTTGGCTCTTGTGAAGTAGTGTAAGATGGCTACTTTTGATTTGAAATCCTTTTTGGATAATCCTTCGTGGGAGGTTTTTGATAAATGTCGTAGAGTTGACTTAATGACCTTGGCTGACCATTATTCAGTATCGATTCCACAGAATGTAGTTAAGTCGGAGGTTAAAAAGCTGGTGTTAAATGTATTGTTGGAAGAGCAGGTGCTTGTGTTACCGCTGCCTGAGCATACTAACCCTGTAGGGGATGTTGCTGCTCCTGTAAGCCCATTGGTATCTGAGAATGAGGGCGAGGCTAAAACACCAGCCACATTGTCCCATTTTGAACCACTCTCCCCACTGTCAAACGGTGATGCCAGGAGGGATGTCCGTTTAGCACAGTTCCAACTAGAGGTGGAAGAGAGAGCCCAAATTAGGCGAGAGACTCTCCAGTTGGAGATGTGTAAAATTGAGGCAGAAAGAGAACAGCGGCATTTAGATTTGGAGATGGGTAAAATTGAGGCAGAAAAAGAACAGCGGCATTTAGATTTGGAGATGTGTAAAATTGAGGCAGAAAAAGAACAGCGGCATTTAGATTTGGAGATGTGTAAAATTGAGGCAGAAAAAGAACGAGAACGAGAACAGAGGCAGATGACGTTTAAAATGCGCCAGATGGAACTGGAGGCAGAGACAGCGAGGCTAGCCTTCGTTCCTGCTGTCACTGTTAGTGAGTCGTCCTCACCAGCTGTGTCCTCAAACACGTTTGACATTAGTAGGCAGATTGCCTTAGTACCTTTGTTCAGAGAGTCGGAGGTTGACTCCTATTTTTGTGTATTTGAGCGTATAGCCGTAGCATTGAAATGGCCTGAAGAGGTATGGTGCCTATTACTTCAGTGTAAATTAACTGGTAAAGCCCAAGAGGTTTTGTCAGCGCTACCTCTAGAGGACAGTTTGAATTATGAAGTGGTCAAAGCTACTGTTCTTCGTGCCTATGAGCTTGTGCCTGAGGCATACCGACAGAGATTTAGGTCTCATAGAAAGTCTTCTAGTAAGACTTGTGGAATTTGCTAGAGACAAGGGAAATCTGTTTGATAAATGGCATGCTGCTAGTAAGGTAACTGATTTCAACTCTCTCCGGGAGTTAATCTTGTTGGAAGAATTTAAAAATTGCTTACCCGAACGCATTGTAGTTTACCTAAACGAACAGAAAGTATCCTCCCTGGCAGAAGCGTCTGTGTTGGCAGACGAGTTTGTGTTGACGCACAAGAGTGTGTTTTCGGCTCAAACTGAGAGTAGAACCACTGAGTTTCCTACCTTTAGCCCTAGTCGGCCCGCAGTAGTATATCAAACACGCCAGAAGAATGAGCGTTCCTGTTTCTATTGTCATAAAGTGGGACATATGATTAATGATTGCTTCCTGCTTAAACGCAAACAAGGGATGCCTCTTCGTGCCAAGCCACCAACAGGTGTTGCTCTAATTCGTACGGTTGTGAGGTCTGCAACAAAACAGGTGCCTCAGAGTAACTGTAGTTTGAAAGACCCAGTCCCCGACCGTAGTTATGAACCATTCATTTCCGATGGGTTTGTGTCCCTAACGAATGACGAAGCGTCTCAGCGTCCGGTTAAAATCCTTAGAGATACTGGTGCGGCGCAGTCGTTTATATTGTCTGATGTGTTGCCCTTATCTGACGATACATACTGTGGTTCCAGTGTGTTAGTGCAGGGTATTGAAATGGGTTTTGTCCCAGTGCCGTTGCACTTTGTGAAAGTACACTCTGAGTTAATCAGTGGAATATTCAGAGTGGGGGTACGTCCTAAGTTGCCAGTGAAAGGTGTGACCTTTATAATGGGTAACGATATTGCCGGAGGAAAGGTAGTACCCGTATTGGAAGTATTGGATAAAAGTGACCACTCTCTCTCGAATGAGTTGGCACAGAGTTATCCACATGTGTTCCCCGCTTGTGCTGTCACTCGTGCTCAGGCACTACAAGAGGGTGACGTGATAGATTTGTCGAACACTGTTCTGTTCAAAGAGGATGATCAAGAGGATGGATTGTGTGATACCTCTGAGAAGCTGATCACCTCTGACAAACAGCCCAGGAAAGAATCAAAGTACGTTGAAGTTATTGCTGATGCAATACAATTACCAGTCACTTGTGAGCAGCTGATTGCTAACCAAAAGGTTGACAACAAGCTTGCTAAATGTTTTTCTAGTGTTGTCTCGTTAGAAGAGGTGAAGAAGAAGAATGTGGCTTACTTCATTGATGGTAATCTCCTCATGCGTAAATGGAAATCCCATGTTGATGCAGGTGGAGATTGGAATGCTGTTTACCAAATAGTGATTCCTACAGCCTTTCGACAGAATGTGTTATCCCTTGCTCATGATCACCAGTGGTCTGGTCATTTAGGAATTACAAAGACGTATGATCGGATCCTTCGACATTTTTTTTGGCCGGGTTTAAAACAAGATGTGGCTCAGTTCTGTCGGACATGCCACACCTGTCAGATAACAGGAAAACCAAATCAGGTTATTCCTCCCGCTCCTCTGTGTCCTATACCTGTCATAGGTGAACCATTTGAGCATGTGGTGGTTGATTGTGTCGGACCGTTACCGAAGACAAAATCGGGTAACCAGTTTTTGTTAACGATAATGTGTATGGCTACAAGATACCCCGAGGCTATTCCTCTGAGAAGGATTACAGCTCCGATAGTGAGTAAAGCCTTAATAAAATTCTTCACGACATTCGGGTTACCTAAGGTGGTACAAAGCGATCAAGGTACCAATTTCCTATCCAAGCTCTTCAAGCAGGTGTTGAAATCCTTATCAATTACGCACCGTGTATCAAGCGCCTATCACCCAGAGTCTCAGGGTGCGCTTGAAAGATGGCATCAGACACTGAAGTCTATGCTACGTAAATATTGTTTGGAATCTGAGAAAGATTGGGATGAGGGAGTTCCTCTAGTTTTGTTTGCTGCTCGTGAAACTGTGCAGGAGTCCCTAGGTTTCAGCCCGGCTGAACTAGTGTTTGGTCACACAGTAAGAGGACCAATGAAAGTCCTTAAAGAACAGTTATTGTCCCAAGAGTTGTGTACCAGAGATGAGAATGTGTTGGACTATGTTAGTCGCTTTCGTGAGCGCCTACACAAAGCTTGTGCTCTTGCAAAGGAAGCTCTGTCTTCCTCACAGAGGAGCATGAAAAGACACTATGATAAAGAGGCTGTTTCTCGTCCACTACAGCCAGGTGACCAAGTACTGGTGTTATTACCTGTTCCAGGATCTTCACTGTCAGCTCGTTTCTCTGGTCCTTATTTAATTGAAAAGAAAATAAGTGAAACTGACTATGTGCTTCAAACTCCTGATAGACAACGCCAATCTCGTGTGTGTCACATTAACATGTTGAAAGCTTACCACACCCGACCCATCACACAGTTAGATAGTTCAAAAACTGAGGAAGGTACTGCTGTCTCCTCTGCTACTACTGCGATGATAGTGGACTGTCATATTGATGATGATGGCTTGGAGTTGCGCAATACTCAGCAGCAGTGTGTTAGATTGCCCAACTCAGAAATGCTGCTGTCTATCCAGTCAGGTCTGGTTCATTTAACGGATGGACAGGCTAATGATATTGTGAGGCTACTACACAGTTTTCCATGTCTCTTTAATGACGTTCCTACTCGCACAAATGTGTTGGAACATGACATTAATGTTGGAAATGCTACACCTATCAAGCAACACCCATATCGTATCAACGCTTCCAAGAGGAAGATAATGAGGGATGAGGTGAGATATTTGTTGGAGAATGACCTGGCTAAGCCAAGTTCAAGCCCTTGGAGTTCTCCTTGCATTCTGGTTCCTAAACCTGATGGTACGTCCAGGTTATGTACGGATTATCGAAAGGTAAATTCTGTCACAATGCCAGATTCGTTCCCGCTACCCAGACTGGACGACTGTATCGACACTATTGGTGCTGCTAAGTATGTAACCAAGTTGGACCTCTTAAAAGGTTACTGGCAGGTTCCGTTAACTTCACGTGCTTCTGAGATTTCTGCCTTTGTGACCCCAGACAACTTCCTTCAGTACTCAGTCATGGCTTTTGGGATGCGAAATGCACCAGCCACTTTCCAACGACTGGTTAACTCTGTATTAGCTGGCGTTCCTAATTGTAGTGCATACCTTGATGACCTAGTGATTTATTCGTCTGAGTGGTCAGATCATGTTGACTTGCTAAGGGTAGTATGTGAACGGTTGGCAACTGCTTCTCTAACCCTGAACTTGGCAAAGTGCGAGTTTGGGAAGGCTACTGTTACCTATCTTGGTAAAGAGGTTGGCCATGGACAGGTGCGCCCTGTTGATGCCAAGGTCTTGGCTATAACTGCATTCCCTGCACCTACCACTAGACGAGAGCTACGCCGCTTTTTAGGGATGGTTGGCTACTACCGTAGCTTCTGTAAAAATTTCTCTGCGGTAGTTGCTCCATTGACTGATTTGCTCAGTCCGGCAAGACCATTTGTGTTGTCCCCTGATTGTAAGAGAGCTTTTGAATCAGCGAAAGCAGTACCCCTGTAGTACCCCTGTACTTGCTGCTCCGGATTTTGAACAACCGTTCAAGCTTGAGGTAGATGCTAGTGCCAGAGGTGCTGGTGCTGTTCTACTGCAGCAGGACAAGAGTGGAGTAGATCCTCCCGTTTGTTATTTTTCACGTAAATTTAATAAATGTCAAACAAACTATGCGACAATAGAACAAGAAGCTCTTGCTTTGTTGTTGGCTCTGCAATACTTCGAAGTATACATTGGTTCCAGTGCCCTACCAGTGATTGTGTATACTGACCATAACCCCTTAGTTTTTCTCCACCGAATGTACAACCAGAACCAGCGCCTTATGCGTTGGGCGCTGATTGTACAAAATTATAATTTGGAGATCCGCCACAAAAAGGGTTCAGATAATGTGTTGGCAGATGCTTTGTCTCGTGTGTAAAAAATGATTTTTGTATGTTTTGGCAAGGTTGAAGTTGTTGTTGTTGTAAGTATTAATTTTGTTGTGAGTATTAATTGTAATACTGTGGTCGCAATCCCTAGGGTTGCTCTTTTAAGGGTGGGAGTGTTACGGATACAGTTATCCTGTGTGTGTATCCTGTGTATCCTGTGTGTGTGTGTGTTTCTTTTCTCTCATTCTCCCCTCACAGGTGAAAATCATCACTCCCCAATCAGTCAACAATCAACCCATCAATCAGAAGACACACCTCCTCCTGTTTCCTACCCTATCACAGTTCCTTCCCCATGGTTTAAAAACCCCATCATTTGTTTGTTCAAGAGCTCAATCTTTGTAATCCCATGTTGGTAGATAGCTGTTCTTGGTAGATTTCAGGAGAGCTCAATCTTTGTAATGCCATGTTGGTAGATAGCTGTTCTTGGTAGATTTCAGGAGAGCTCAATCTTTGTAATGCCATGTTGGTAGATAGCTGTTCTTGATAGATTTCAGTAGCACAATCTCTTTGTAAATGCCATGTATGTAGATCTCTCTCTTTGTGTATTAATTAACCTCTTCTTTTGTTTGAGCACCTCCAAATCACTTTGTCATCTCCTGTGAGTATTCTTTTGGTTATGGTGTTTGTTTGTTGCTGGTGGGAAAAGGGGGAAACCAAGACAAGTCGCCCATGGGCATACACTACCCGTAGGTAAACTTTGTTAAAACACACTAGTTAGAACTGGGCGGACCACCCACTGTATTTTGGTTAGTTAGTTAGCTGTTGTTGAAATAGGCTAGTCTAGCTTAGGGGTGTTTTTGCATATTTATTGTTTCTTTCCTTGGGTCCAGCTCAGCCCCTTTTCCTGCTCCCCCCATTACCGTGTGTTTATAAATAAACCCTGAGTTTGACGGTATTATTTCGGTTGTCGTGGTTATTTCGTTCACACGTACTTTGTCACAATTATAATTTACATGAGTTATGTTACGGGTCTCACTACCACCCCCCTAGACTGTCGGGCCAAAAGGGATTCGTAACATATGCGCTAGCTAACGTTTCTAAAAGCTAACCAAACAAAAACATCATTACTTTTACCATACGTGTTTTTGCCGTCATGTGCATTAGTAGCAAAATGTCTAACTTATTTACATTTGTTTTTACTTACACTTGTATGTTGACCATATTAATGTTGGTTGTACGTTTTGGCTGACTTTTCTTAGCGGATGTACAATCATCGCAAATTGAATTATGGGGCGTTTCAAGCCCTGGAGTGAACAGAATTGTACACTCGCACACTCAATCGCAAACGAGAGCTGAGGGTCTTACATTGCCAACTTTGCTTACTTGGCTAATTGTTTGGACCAATGGAAAAGATGGCCGTGGGGATTCCCCCAAGGGCATAAGGCAAGGGTAAGTGGAGGAGGGTGTGTCTTTTACGTGTTTGGAACACAGCCCCTGTGTTTTGGGTAATCATGTCACATGACCTAGATTTGAACCTTTATTTGAAGCCTTTCCCAGAAATTTGAATTACATCAAAAATGTAACAAATTGTCTGAGGACGGTGCTGGACCACCTGACATAAAAAGAAAAGGGGACAGTTTGATGAAAAAGCTTTAACTAAAGATGATTCTCCAAAACACAGGGCCTTAGACATGACACCTATGCTGACATTGTCACAATGGAGACTGAACATTCTGTTTAATTCAAATACACAAACATCCAATTATAAATTAAACTCTAGTTATTTTCTTATAACAAACTGAATACCTACTAAAGTTTACTTTTTTGTTAGGTTTTTATGAAATTATTATTGCTATTGAAGTTGTAATTTGACAAAAACACTAACAACCACCCATTGAGTTACTGTGTGCCATGTCATTAACTCCGTTTTAAATTCAGTGCTGGACTCTTCCATCCCTGCTCCTCCCCAACAGGCAGCGTATCCATGGAGTTGAACGTTGAGTTAGGGAGCAGAAATCTGAGAGGGTGTGGTTCTCCAAGCTCAGACAGACAGGATAGAGCACTGCCATCCCATCCTCCACCAACCAACATTCACAAACAAATAAACTCACACGCACAGAAACACATACAAGTTACAAAACTCAGGTGTGGACTCGCACACATCCCCTGACAGTGACTGGCTGCTTCAGTACCGGACCAATCTCTTCTGACACACTGACTGATTCTAAGCTACAACAACAAAGACCGCCTCCTCCCTGCTTCCCTCCACAGCCCCCCCTTGTATCCATGCAGTTTTTAGCTAGAGAAGCCCCTGCCTCCTCCCCCCCTCCCTCTCTAACAAGGGCAGGAGGAAGGGAGGAAGAGGAGAGGCAGAAAGAGGAGTGGATATGTAGAGGGCACATAGAGGAAACATGATGACATGATGACATGACTGCTGAGTGGGGTTTAGGGAAGAAGTAAAATTTAGTGTTTATTTTGTGTGTGTTTAGTTGTATTCCTTATTTAGAACATTTGAATTATTAAAGAAAGTCAAAAGATAACCTCCTCCCCCACCCACCACACAGCCTAGAATGAATGAACTCCAGTGTTATGCCAGACAGAGCCTCCCAACACAGATCAGCTCAGCATTGCCTTAAAAATAAAACAGTCAGCAAAGGGTGAATATACCGAACATAGAAAATTGTTATTTCTAAAATGTTTCAGTGTGTACAACACTTCTCAGCCAAACCCCTCCCCCCGTAGTAATACTAGACCTGTGTAGCCTCTCCCAAGTCTCCAACGACCGGATGTTCCGGTTTTCAGGGGAAATGGAGAGAGAGCCTGTGACATGACTTCTGCTTTTGGACGCTAACAAGGCGACACTCCATGTCAACTCCTCCTCCACAGTTACTGGATTGGTTGAACAGTGCAGAAGAGAACCTCCAGACAGTTTTTTTCCTTCTCGTCAAGACCGGTATGTAGGGCAGTGTTGACCAAACCCGGTCCTGGGTACTCCAAGGGGTAAATGTTTTGGCTTTTGCCCTAGCTGTTATGTGCCATACATAAGCATCTACCTCTGGTACCAAAAGTTACATGTTCAAATCCAGCAATAGAAAGTTATTTTTGTTTTAAGCCTATCCCAAACCTTAACCCTTACCTTAACCATTCTCAGTTAATGCCTCACCTTAAGATTTTGGAGTTAATTCGTAATTAATGCCTAAGCATCTGCCTTTGGTGCCAAAACCATTCAGAGTTAATGCCTAACCTTAAGATTTCGGAGTTAATGCCTAACCTAAAAATGTGGAGTTAATGCCTACACTTAATCCTAAACACTTTGAAATTTGACATTTGGAACAACTTCAAAATTTGACATTTGAGAAACATGGCTGGTTTGGAACCCTCCACCACTCAAATCAATTCAATTCAAGGGGCTTTATTGGCATGGGAAACATGTGTTAACATTTCCAAAGCAAGTGAGGTAGATAATATACAAAAGTGAAATAAACAATAACAATTAACAGTAAACATTACACATACAGAAGTCTCAAAACAATAAAGACATTACAAATGTCATATTATATATATATATATGTACACACTGTAGACACTCTCTCTCTGTCTCTCAATCCCTCTCTCTGTCTCTCTCTTTTGTCTCTCTATCCCTCTCTCTGTCTCTCTCTTGTCTCTCTATCCCTCTCTCTGTCTCGTTCTCTTGTCTCTCTATCCCTCTCGCTGTGTCTCTCTCTGTCTCTCTCTGCACCTGCTGTGTTCATTCACTGTGCTCCATTAGAAGTCACGCGAGGCAAGCCATGCTGTACTCTACTACTGACCGCACACACACACACACACACACACACACACACGCACACACACACACACACACACACAGACACACACAGACAGACACACACACACACACAGACACACACACACAGACAGACACACACACACACACCCGCACACACACACACACACGCACCCACACACACACACACAGACACACACACACACTTACTTGCACTTGCACTCACCCAAATCCTCCAGGGCTGAATGCTGACTAGTCTCAAAACAATGTTCATCTGTATTAAACATGCACACTACCAATAGGGGGCATAGAGTTAACCATCACTACACTAGTCCTGCCTATGAACTGCAGTAACAAGAGAGGGAATAGAGTTAACCTCCACACTACTGAACCTACTGTTTAAGGGATATATAGATAAACATTTTAAAGGATTCAAATATTTAGATAGCAGACATATCAAATGTGTCCTTGCTTGGTGGCCATTATGTCATCAGCAGGGGGCAGACTAAAATACATGATGTGGACCATATTGTCAAGGACACAGAAGTCTCTCATAACACAATGTGGGGATATTTGGGGAAGAGTCATGCTACGATCCTCATGGTGACACCATCTTACACGACTTCTCAATTATTGAAGCAGAATGACTGAATGAGAGACAAAGAGAAAAGGGTGGGATGAGAGAGAGAGAGAGAAATTGTGAAAGGGTGAAAGCAGGATGGCGAAAGAGGTATAAACTGGCATGCTTCTGCTGAGTATGTAAATGAGGGTTATTTTGCATGTACCTTGACAACCCACACGCATGCACACGCATGCACACACACCCTGAGGACTGGTACACTCTGCCCATCTGTGTGTGTATTAGGGGCCGTGGCTCAGTGCTGTGGCATGCAGCTCAGTTTGGTGTGAAGGGAACACACACACACACACACACAGGGTTTGGAGAAGTGTATACAGCAGCGTGACCCAGAGTCCCCTGGTACCGGAACCTTCTAGAATGATTTAGAGCCACTGTCAGACACACAGGACTACAACTGGGTTAGAATGATGAAACGCTACCTGATCTGCTGGGCTGGGGAATCACATAGTTTGATGCCATTCCATTGTGTATGTGTGCCATTCAGAGGGTGAACAGGCAAGACAAAAGATTTAAGTGCCTTTGAACGGGGTATGGTAGTAGGTGCCAGGCGCACCGGTTTGTTCCAAGAACTGCAACGTTGCTGGGGTTTTCACGCTCAACAGCTTCCCGTGTGTATCAAGAATGGTCCACCACCCAAAGGACATCTAGCCAACTTGAGACAATTGTGGGAAGTATTGTAGTCAACATGGGCCAGCATCCCTGTGCAACTCAATTATTAGGTAAATACTACTAATGTTTGGTATACTCAGTTTATGTGCCCTTCAAATGAAAACATTGTAGAATAAAACACAACACTGACAGTAATGTTATCTGATGAATAAGGATGAAGCTTTTTCTCAAACCAGACCAGAGGATAGAGGTTGCATTCATACATAGCCCCTCCATTCAACCAGCGACCACAAAATAGTGCCATGCACTGCGGGTGCTACTGAGTACTATGAAGACACCATTGAGAGTCTGTGTGTGTGTGTTTTGTGGTGGGGGGGTCGGGGTCGAGTGTGGATGGGGTGAGGGTATTTGTGATATTGTGTGCGTGAGTGAGTGTGTTGGGAGAGGGGTTGAGGGGTCTGTGTGCGGTACAGTCACATTGTGCCATGATGCTGTTATATAATGGGCTGGTTTGTGGGATGTCAGACAGACATCTCAGACAGAGTTCAGTGTGTCAAATCGGAGGGCCTGTTGTCCGGACCTCTGGCAGTCTCTATGGGGGTGCCACAGGGTTAAATTCTCAGGCCGACTCTTTTCTCTGTATACATCAATGATGTCGCTCTTTCTGCTGATGATTCTCTGATCCACTTCTATGCAGACGACACCACTCTGTATACTTCTGGCCCTTCTTTGGACAATGTGTTAACTAACCTCCAGACGAGCTTCAATGCCATACAACTCTCCTTCCGTGGCCTCCCAACTGCTCTTAAATGCAAGTAAAACTAAATGCATGCTATTCAACCGATCGCTGCCCGGACCTGCCCGCCCGTCCAGCATCACTACTCTGGACGGTTCTGACTTTGAATATGTGGACAACTACAAATACCTAGGTGTCTGGTTAGACTGTAAACTCTCCTTCCAGACTCACATTAAGCATCTCCAATCCAACATTAAATCTAGAATCAGCTGCCTATTTCGCAAACAAAGCATCCTTCACTCATGCTGCCAAACATACCCTCGGAAATCTGACTATCCTGCCGATCCTTGACTTTGGCGATGTCATTTACAAAATAGCCTCCAACACTCTACTCAGAAAATTGGATGCAGTCTATCACAGTGCCATCAGTTTTGTCACCAAAGCCCATATACTACCCACCACTGCGACCTGTATGCTCTCGTTGGCTGGCCCTCGCTTCATATTCGTCGCCAGACCCACTGGCTCCAGGTCATCTATAAGTCTTTGCTTGGTAAAGCCCTGCCTTATCTCAGCTCACTGGTCACCATAGCAGCACGCGCTCCAGCAGATATATTGCACTGGTCATCCCCAAAGCCAATCCCTCCTTTGGCTGTCTTTCCTTTCAGTTCTCTGCTGCCAATGACTGGAACTAATTGCAAAAATCACTGAAGCTGGAGACCCATATCTCCCTCACTAACTTTAAGCACTAGCTGTCAGAGCAGCTCACAGATCACTGCACCTGTACATAGCCCATCCAACTACCTCATCCCCATATTGTTATTTATTGTTTTGCTCCTTTGCACCCCAGTATCTCTACTTGCACATTCATCTTCTGCACATCTATCACTCCAGTGTTTAATTGCTAAATTGTAATTATTTTGTCACTATGGCATATTTATTACCTTACCTCCCTTATTGTACCTCATTTGCACACACTGTATGTAGACTTTTTTTCTCTATTGTGTTATTGACTGTATGTTTGTTTATTCCATGTGTAACTCTGTGTTGTTGTTTGTGTCACACTGCTTTGCTTAATCTTGGCCAGGTCGCAGTTGTAAATGAGAACTTGTTCTCAACTAGCCTACCTGGTTAAATAAAGGTGAAATAATTATTTTTAAAAGGTGTCATTTTTTATCAAACAAATTTTTGCCAGGGCATTTAGTCAGTCCATCACTGCATGTGAGGAGGATGAATTGGAAAGATGTGTATGCTTTGTGTGTGAGAGAGCCCTGTCAAAGTGAGAGAAATATGGAGATATAAAAAGAGGTTGGAATGAGAATGAAAGAAAGAGAGAGTAAATAATAAAAAACAGAATTCCAAAGAAAAAGAGTGTTGTTTGTACTATTTGGCTGTACAGCACAGTACAGTTACAGTAGTAGGCCTAGATCATTATAGAACAGCAGTGCAAGGGTTCTAAAACACTACTGCAGTAGTTGTACTAGGGACGGGGAGAGGTGGAGAGGGAAGGGAGGGAGTACACTAGAGGGTGGAGAGGGGCGGGAGAGCGTTGCATGTAATCCGGCAGACGGGGGATAGCCCCCGGCTCACACTGCAGCTCTCGTGCTCAAACTACTACTACTGGACTCAGATGACCTACATCACGCGCCAGGAGGAAAAGGAGAGAAAGAGTAAAAGATGGCGCGGAAAGGAAATAACCAAATAAACAAGGCGTCATCTTCAACATTAGCCAGTGTTTTCAACCAATTCTATGAATGCATGTCAGTTTGTTTACGCATCACGTAGTGATTGAAAAAACGCATTAATGCAGATGTATCTATGTCTGAGTGTATATATTTTATTCGAAATTGAAGTTCAATTGACAAGGCCGACCTAGGCTGTAGCCTATAACGTCACTCTACTCCCGACTGGTGGCCGACAATCCAAATTGCAATAAAGTAGCGTTGCCTACTATTGGGCTGCGTTCAGTACGAAAAAAAGTAGAGTAATGTTCAATTAAACGGAAACGGGGGTACTGAACGACCAATTAAAATACGGGGAGGGGTTGTGGATGAAAATGCTTGGCTTCTCTTTAAATACGTCACTCATTGCTTTAAGCCAAACCCACAAAAACGGAGCAAACGTACCTCAAAGTCTGTTCAATAAAAACGGCCAAAGACCAAAAGACTGCTAAATAGTTAATCAAATAGCTACCCAGACTATCTGCATTGCCCCTTTTTGCACTAACTTATTGTAACGATCCCTGGGTATTATTTTGACTTATCACATAGCCAACGCTGCTGCTACTGTTTACTATCTGTCACTTTATTCCCATTATACATTATGTACATATCTACCTCAATGACCGTATATACCCCTGAATATCGACTCGGTACTAATATAGGGGAAGGGCCCGTAAGAAAGAATGTCACTGTTAGTCCACACCTGTTGTTTCCAAAGAATGTGACACATTTGATCTGAACGTTTTGGGGGAACGTGCCGTTCAGTATAAATCTATATGAAACGTAGCAAAGGTTCAATCGAACAGAACACACTCATGTATTCAAGTGACAAACTGCTACAACAAGACAATCATCTGTGTCAAATACACGGTGAGTGGTAAAATTGTAGACTACCTCTGGAAAATCTGTATTTTGATGAAGGTACTCTGCCTGCAGCATAGGCTATTTTTATTATCTTTGGCCTCACCCCCCTAGCTAAGAAACATATTGCAGTCCTCATCATCCACGTACAACACCCGTTCTGCCAGTCACATTCTGTTAAAGGTCCCCAAAGCACACACATCTCTGGGTCGCTCCTCTTTTCAGTTCGCTGCAGCTAGCGACTGGAACAAGCTGCACAAAAACCCTCAAACTGGTCCGTTATATCGCCATCTCTTCATTCAAAGACTACATTTTGGACACGCTTACTGACAGTTGTGGCTGCTTCGCGTGATGTATTGTTGTCTCTACCTTCTTGCCCTTTGTGCTGTTGTCTGTGCCCAAAAATGTTTGTACCATGTATTGTGCTGCTACCATACTATGTTGTTGTTTTATGTCTCTCTTTGTTTAGTGTTGTGGTGTCTCTCTTGTCGTGATGTGTTTTGTCATATATTTTATTGTACATTTTTAATCCCAGCCCCGTCCCCGCAGGAGGCATCTTGGTAGGCCGTCATTGTCAATTATAATGTGTTCTTAACTGACTTGCATAGTTAAATAAATAAAAACTATTATTCACGTGTTGATTTTATGATTGATTCACGATAGGCGGAAACAACGAACAAGTACTAACAGTAGAAAGACTGTACCTCACGTGTTTCCGCTTCCGGGTTCTGAATTCAGAACGTCGTGTGAACGCCGCGCTAACTGAAAGTTTGTTCACAGCGGCTTGGATTTATTATGTATTTCTATCTTTTAATATTAATGTTTTAGAATATAACTGATATAAGAGGATATATTCACCTGTTAAGGACGAAATCGTCTGGTTGGTAAGTTGATCTCACCGCACGGGGGAATCAGACTTTTGTAGCTTGCTAGCTAGCTACAAGAGTTCAATGCTAGCTAATAGTTGAGACATAGCTAGCAAGTTAGCTAGTAGTTGAGCCCTAACTAGTTAGCTAGCCAACACTGGCAAAAATCTGTGTTGACAGGTGAAATGTGAACAGGCAAGGGAAACAAAAACAGCAAGTGTTTGTTAACTTGGCAAGCAAACTAACCATAACTTTTAGTAGCTAACTTAGCTGGGCAGATACACGTGACGTTGGTCTGTTTGTCAACTTTGCTGATCACCTATCTATGCCACTAAGGTTAACGTTAGCTACTTGGCTAGCTAAGAAGTTTGTCTGTTTCAGTTTGTTTGTTTACCGACTACGGTTGTATTGTAGACGATGTCTCTTCCTAAACGGGAGGTGGAGGAGCTACGGCCCTGGGTGGAACGGACCGTGAAGAAGGTGCTGGGGTTCTCTGAGCCTACTGTCGTTACTGCGGCCCTGCACTGTGTAGGCAAGGGCCTGGACAAGAGGAAGACCACAGGTGTGTGAGAGGGGGATTATGAGGGCAGTTGGTGTGTGACATGTTACACTGAAATTGTGGCAGAAAAGCTGTGCTGTACGCTGTCTTATCTGTTTTGTTAGCATATTTTTCCAGAACGTCTGTTTTTTGTGGGTCTGGCTCAAATAGATAACTGTTCAGCAGTCTTTAAATGTTGTATTTGACCCATGACTCCTAACCTTTGACCCATCAGACCAGCTGCGTCCATTCCTGGATGAGTCTGCCGGTGGGTTCGTGGAGAGACTATTTGAGGCCCTGGAGGAGAGCCGTAATTCCCGTGGGAACAAGGGTGCTGGGGAGAGGAACCGCAAGAGAGACCTGAAGGTGGTAGACCTCACCACACACTGCTGCTGTTGTACCACACGTTCCACGTTAACCTGTAGGTTGTAACTAGTAGCTATCTACATGTCTAGACCATGGAGATGGAACACATTAACCTGTAGCCTATAACCTGTAGCTACCTACATGTTTAGACCATGGAGATGGAACACATTAACCTGTAACCTGTAGCTACCTACATGTTTAGACCATGGAGATGGCACACATTAACCTGTAGCCTGTAACCAGTAGCTACCTACATGTTTAGACCATGGAGATGGAACACATTAACCTGTAACCAGTAGCTACCGACATGTTTAGGCCATGGAGATGGAACCTGTATCCTGTAACCAGTAGCTACCTACATGTTTAGTCCATGGAGATGGAACACATTAACCTGTAGCCTGTAACCAGTAGCTACCTACATGTTTAGACCATGGAGATGGCACACATTAACCTGTAACCAGTAGCTACCTACATGTTTAGACCATGGAGATGGAACACATTAACCTGTATCCTGTAACCAGTAGCTACCTACATGTTTAGACCATGGAGATGGCACAGATATCAGAAGGGATTGAATGGGTGTAAACGATAGGCTAGGTGAGTTTCTACCATTATCAGAGATTTCAACTCAGTAACTTGGTTATCTACAGAAAGTCATTGTCTCAAGGCTTGATCTTTATTATGTTAGTGTCATACATATCTCCCCTGGGAGCAGGAAACAGTGAGTGGATATTCCCAGGAGGTTGTTTAAATTACTCATTACATTGGTTAGATTGCTTGGCTAAGCCTCAGGCCGAGCCTCAGGCCATTGCCACCTACTGATGTTCCCCCAGGATGTGTTTGGTGATGAGGTGGAGGTGGGTGCGAGGCGGGACGTCCCCGAGGCAGGAGATGGTGTGCCGGTGAAGAGGAAACGTGTCCCCCGCTTCGAGGAGGTGGAGGAACCAGAGGTCCTACCTGCACCCCCCACTGAGAGCCCTGGCATGCTCACTAAGATACAGGTAGCCAGACACACACACACAGAGAGACTCACATACACACTGTTTCCCATATGAAACACGCATGTACCAAGATCCTGCTTCACATACAGACATGTCACGATCCTTGTGAAATGAATCAGTGTTCATTCCCTCTCTCTCTCTGTCCTCAGATCAAACAGATGATGGAAGCTGCCACCAGACAGATAGAGGAGAGGAAGAAACAGCTGAGCTTCGTCCCAGTGTCTTCCCAGCAGGTGAGACTAAACTTCCTCCACTCTCTCCCTCTCTTGAAGGATTGGCTGTCTTTTCTCCTCCTTTATAAATGAAAAGTATAGATGTCTGACAGATATTGTGGACTTGTGTTGTTACTGTCTCATCACAATCTCCTGTCCCCCTCCAGAGGCTGCCCCTGCCCACTCCCCAGCCAGACCCCCCCTTCGCCTCTCATCTTCTCCCCGCTCCCTCTGCCCCCTCCTCGGGCTCGGCCCAGTCCATCGCTCCCTCCCAGGCAGCTACTTTCATGAACGATGCCATCGAGAAGGCTAGGAAGGCTGCAGAGCTGCAGGCCCGCATCCAGTCGCAGTTAGCCATGAAGCCTGGTATACTGGGAGCCATTGGGAACACTGGAGGACCTCATAACCTGGTGGCGCTGGCCAACCTACACGCCATGGGGATAGCACCACCGTGAGTATAGCATACACCACAGACCCAACTTTAGACACTTCCACAAATACATGTCATACTACAGGGAGGCTTAACACATGTATGTCATCTGATTTTGTGTGTGTGTTGGGTGTAGGAAGGTGGCGGAGGCCCGTGAGTCAAACAAGCCGGCCCCTCTGATTCTGGATGATATGGGTCGGACCGTGGATGCCAGCGGCAACGAGGTGGAGCTAACACACCGCATGCCCACCCTCAAAGGTACAACACTCTCCTCTACTGTCACAATCAGCATGCTCTGTTCCCCGATCTTCAGTCACCTGTCTGACTGTTCATTCATCTCCTCTCCATCCACAGCTAATATCTGTGTGTTCATTCATCTCCTCTCCATCCACAGCTAATATCCGTGCGGTGAAGAGGGAGCAGTTCCGACAGCAGTTGAAGGAGAAGCCTGGCGAGGACCTGGAGTCCACTATCTACTTTGACGGGCGTGTTAACATAGCACCCGCCCAGCGAGCCAAGAAGGGCTTCAAGTTCCATGAGCAGGGACGCTTTGAGAAGATCGCCCAGAGGATCAGAACTAAGGTACCAAATCTGACCCCTGACCCGTCACCTTTCACCTCTCACCATAGCCTTTTATTATTTTGAAAGTGTTTCACAACAATTGATCAATACACAGAGAGGAAAAAACTATTTGTAGAGTGTAACATTAACCTCTCTAGGGTAGATGGGACGCTAGCGTCTCACCTGGCCAACATCCAGTGAGATTGCAGAGCTCCAAATTCAAATACAGAAATACTCATTATAAAAATTCAGAAAAGATACAACTATTTTACCGAGGTTTAAAGATTAACTTCTTGAGAATCCAACCACAGTGTCAGATTTAAAAAATGTTTTACGGCGAAAGCATACCTTACAATTATTTGAGGACATAGCCCAGCAGACAAATCATTACAAACAGTAACCAGCCAAGTAGTATAGTTACACAAGTCAGAAATAGAGAGAGAATGAATCACTTACCTTTGATGATCTTCATATGTTTGCACTCAGACATTCATTTATTCAATAAATGTTCCTTTTGTTCGATAAAGTCTCTCTTTATATCCGAAAACCTCAGTTTTCTTCAGTAATCCACAGGCTCAAACACAGTCACAACAGGCAGACAAAAAAATCCAAATTGTATCCTTAAAGTTCATAGAAACATGTCAAACAATGTTTATATTCAATCCTCAGGTTGTTTTTAGCCTAAATAATCGATAATATTTCAACCGGACAATAACGTTGTCTACTTTCTGAATGATTTCTGCCAAATCATTTCTGTTATACTCACATACATTATTTTAAGTTTTGGAAACTTGAGTGTTTTCTATCCAGATCCACTAATTATATGCATATCCTATCTTCTGGGCTTGAGTAGAAGGCAGTTTAATTTGGGCATGCTTTTCATCCAAAATTCCAAATGCTGCCCCCTACCCTAGAGAAGTTAACTGCAAAATGGAAATTAAACAACCAAAACCACCTCTGTCTCCTGTCCAGGCCCAGTTGGAGAAGCTGCAGACAGAGATCGCCCAGGCAGCCAAGAAGACTGGGATCCAGGCCTCCACCAAGCTGGCCCTCTTTGCCCCCAAGAAGATGCTGGGGGACGGGCAGGTGCCCATCATTGAGTGGTGGGACTCGTACATCCTCCCCTCCAACATTGACCTGTGAGTCTTTACACATTTAATCCCCACTTTACTAGCTCAATATAGTCATCCTAACACCTACATCCAAGTTGTATACCTTTTGAAGAATTGTCATGAAAGTCCTCTCTCCACCGTTTTCCAGACTTCTTGTTGTGCTGATCACATCTCTTCTCTCTCAGATCCACAGAGACCAATTTTGTGGCGATGGAGTTGTTTGGAGTCACAAACCTGGTGGAGCACCCTGCTCAGATCAGCCCCCCAGGTAACCACACACATCCCTTCTTTGATGTTACTTTTATGTCAAGCTCCCAATAAGGGCTCCTGGATATTAGTCAGTGGGTTAGATTCATCTCACCCGGCTGCCTGTGTAGGTGTGTTTTGCATGGGCTGAAAGTTGACTGTGTTCTATTTGGAACGGTGTGACCCAGGGGACCTGTTCAAGCCCACGGCGAAGTCGGCTCAAAACAAAAGTGACCTAATTAAGCGTGTGGAGTAATGACTAGGATTCTGTTTTCACATGACAAAGGGATTGGTTTTGATAGAAACCCTTTATCTGGCTTCCAGGTGAAAACTAGTTTGAAAATTCAAACATATTTTATGGAAAAGAGCTGTATGTTTCTGAACGATGCGCCATGCCGCCTTGTTGACAACCTGACCGAGAGGAATAGATTACTGTTCAGTTTGAGAAGGCAGCTCTAAGTGTTGGTCTCCTCTCTCCAGTGGACACAGACAAGCCAGGAGTGACTCTGGGAGTGTACCTGACTAAGAAGGAACAGAAGAAGCTGAGGAGACAGACTCGCAGGGAGGGACAGAAAGAGCTTCAGGAGAAGGTCAGACTGGGGCTCATGCCCCCCCCAGAACCTAAAGGTAGGATCGAGACCAGGGCTGTTGAAGTAATGTTGCTTTTTTCTCTTCAATTTGAAGTTTTACTGAGTGGTAGTCCTGTTTGAGGCCTGTGTTCCTCTCCTCCCCGTTTCAGTGCATCTCTGACCTTGAGTGTGTTTGTCTCGTCAGTGCGCATCTCTAATCTGATGAGAGTGCTGGGTACGGAGGCAGTACAGGATCCCACTAAGGTAGAGGCCCACGTCAGAGCACAGATGGCCAAGAGACAGAAGTAAGTCAAACCACTACACATTTCTCTCTGTATTGTCCCCTCTTTCTCTTACCTCTCCCTCATCTATTAACCCTTTTCTCCTCGCTCTCTCTCCCCCTCCTCTTTTCTGCCTCCCATCTATCACTGCTCCTATTTCACCCACTTCCTGACTCACCATTTCTGTCCTCTCCCTCCATATGACATCTCTCACTACATAACCAGCTGTCTGTGTGTTTGTCCTCAGGGCCCATGAGGAGGCCAATGCAGCCCGGAAGCTCACAACCGAGCAGAGAAAAGAGAAGAAGGTGAAGAAGCTGAAAGAGGACCTGAGTCTTGGAGTTCACATCTCAGTCTATAGGTGAGTTAGTATTTGTCTCTGGATAGCGTAAGGTTTTGTGTGCATGTTATTGTGTTTAGGTAAGCCTCTGTGCACAGGTAACTATTTACGGCTTAGTATGTCCGTGTGCCTTTCCTACTCATTCGTACTTGCTCGCTCACCCCCTCGCTTTCCCTCAGGATCCGTAACCTCCACAACCCGGCTAAGAAGTTTAAGGTGGAAGCTAACGCCAACCAGCTGTACCTGACGGGCACCGTGGTGCTACACCGAGATGTCAACATGGTGGTGGTGGAGGGAGGTGAGAGAGGGGTGGCTGCAGGGGAGGGACCATATTAGTCTCTTTAAATGGGGTCTACTTTCACTGAGTCTGAACCATTCAAGTTGCCTTTAATTAACATGAATTACTCATGATAATCTCATAACATTTCTTATGACTTGTTGCTGTAAATGGGTTCTTCTTTACCCCAGAGTTAACTACATGACTGAGCATGCATGTACTGTTCTCTCAGGTCCCAAAGCCCAGAAGAAGTTCAAGAGGCTCATGTTGAGCAGAATCAAATGGGAAGAACACAACTCCAAGAGAGATGGTGAGAATTTAATTTATATGTACAGTACCAGTCAAAATGTTGGGCACCTCCTCATTCAAGGGTTTTTCTTTTTTTACTATTTTCTACATTGCAATATAATAGTGAAGACGTCACAACTATGAAATAACACATATGGAATCATGTGGTAACCAAAAAAGTGTTAAACAAATCAAAATATATTTTAAGTCTTAGATTCTTCAAAGTAGCCACCCTTTGTCTTAATGACAGCTTTGGGCACTCTTGGCTTTCTCTCAACCAGCTTCATGAGGTATGCTTTTCTAAAAGTCTTGAAGGAGTTTCCACTGGGCACTTTGTTGCCTGCTTTTCCTTCACTCTGCTGTCCAACTCATCCCAAACCATCTCAGTTGTGTTGGGGTCGGGTGATTGCGGAGGCCAGGTCATTTGATGCACTCCATCACTCTCGTTGGTCAAGTAGCCCTTACACAGCCTGGAGGTGTGTTTTGGGTCATTGTCCTGTTGAAAAACAAATGATAGTCCCACTAAGCCCAAACCAGATGGGATGACGTATGCCTGTAGAATGCGGTGGTAGCCATGCTGTGCCTTGAATTCTAAATAAATCACTGACAGTGTCACCAGCAAAGCACCATCATACCACAATCGCCATGCTTCAAGGTGGGAACCACACATGCGGAGATCATCCGTTCACCTACTCTGCGTCTCAAAGACACAGCGGTTGGAACCAAAACACTCAAATTTGGACTCCAGACCAAAGGACATAATGGTTTAATGTCCTTTGCTCCTCTTTCATGACCCAAGCAAGTCTCTTCTTATAGGTGTCCTTTAGTAGTGGTTTCTTTGCAGCAATTTGACCATGAAGGCCTGATTAATTCAGTCTCCTCTGAACAGTTGATGTTGAGATGTGTCTGTTACTTGAACTCTTGAAGCATTTATTTGGGCTGCAATTTCTGAGGCTGGTAACTCTAATGAACTTATTCTCTGCAGCAGAGGTAACTCTGGGTCTTCCTTTCCTGTGGCGGTCCTCATGAGAGCCAGTTTCATCATAGCTCTTGATGGTTTTTGCGACTGCACTTTTTTTTTTGCACTGAATTTTTTTTCAAAGTTCTTAATTTCCCTATTGACTGACCTTCATGTCTTCAAGCAATGATGGACTGTCATTTCTCTTGCTTATTTGAGCTGTTCTTGTCATGACATGGACTTGGTCATTTACCAAATATGGCTATCTTCGGTATACCCCCATCAACCTTGTCACAACACAACTGATAGGCTCATAAAATACTAAAAACAGCAACAAATCAACGCCAAGTGATTGTAATTTTTGGAAATCTGTTCAAGTATTCCGAACATACGAGATGTATACAGTGGCAAGAAAGTATTTGAACCCTTTGGAAATACCTGGATTTCTGCATAAATTGGTCATAAAATTTGATTTGATCTTCATCTAGGTCACAAGAATAGACAAACACAGTCTGCTTAAACTAATAACTCAAACAATTATACCTTTTCATGTCTTTATTGAACACACCATGTAAACATTCACAGTGTAGGGTGGAAGAAGTATGTGAATCCTCTGCTTTAAAAACTGGTTGACCCTCCTTTGGCAGCAATAACCTCAACCACATGTTTTCTGTAGTTGCGGATCAAACCTGCACAACGGTCAGGAGGGATTTTGTGCCATTCCTCTTTACAAAACTGTTTCAGTTCAGCAATATTCTTGGGATGCTCTCTTGAGGTCATGCCACAGCATCTCAATCGGGTTGAGGTCAGGACTCTGACTGGAACAGAAGGCCTATTTTCTTCTGTTGAAGCCATTCTGTTGATTTACTTCTGTGTTTTGGGTCATTGTCCTGTTGCATCACCCAACGTCTGAGCTTCAATTGGTGGACAGATAGCCTAACATTGTCATGCAAAATGTTTTGATAAACTTGGGAATTCATTTTTCTGTTGATAATAGCAAGCTGTCCAGGGCCTGAAGCAGCAAAGCAGCTCCACCATACTTTACAGTTGGGACGAGGTTTTGATGTTGGTGTACTGTGCCTTTTGTGTTCCTTCCAAACAAATCAACTGTCGTTTCATCTGTCCACAGAATATTTTGCCAGTAGCGCTGTGAAACATCCAGGTGCACTTTTGCAAACTTCAGATGTGCAGCAATGGGTTTTTTGGACAGCGGTCCTCCCATGAACACCATTCGTGTTTAGTGTTTTACATATCGTCAACGGAGATGTTCCAGAGATTTCTGTAAGTCTTTAGCTGAGACTCTAGGATTCTTCTTAGCCTCATTGAGCATTCTGCGCTGTGCTCTTTGCAGGACAGCTACTCTTAGGGAGAGTAATCCTTTCCAGCTTTGTGCAAGTCAGATCCTCTTTTGTTCGAGGCATGGTTTACATCAGACAATGCTTTTTGTGAATAGCAAACTCAAATTTTGTGAGTTAAAAAAAAAAAAATTATAGGGCAAGGCAGCTCTAACCAACATCTCTCATCTCATTGATTGGACTCCAGGTTTTTTATTTTACCTTTATTTAACTAGTCAAGTCAGTTAAGAACAAATTCTTATTTTCAATGAAGGCCTAGGAACAACTGCCTTGTCCGCTCTGGGATTTGAACTTGTAACCTTTCGATTACTAGCCCAACGCTCTAACCACTAGGCTACGCTGACGCCAATGAGCTTTTGGGGAAGTCATTAGCCTAGGAGCTCATACTTTTTCCAACCTACACGGTGAATGTTTAAATTAGGTATTCGATATAGACAAGAAAAATACAATTTGTTATTAGTTTAAGCACACTGTTTTGTCTATTGTTGTGACTTAGATGAAGATCAGATCAAATTTGATCAATTTGTGCAGAAATCCAGGTAAATCCAAAGGGTTCACATACTTTTTCTTGCCACTATGTGATCGTATACAAATGTAAGCATGGTTGAAAATGTTGTAGTCAAATGTTATATCTGTATGGGCTTCTTGAGGTCAATTTGCAAATGATTTGTAATTATGTTCTGACCATCTGCTTAAGAAAACATGGGCCCATAGCTGAATCTAGTTGATGATCCACGCTGTATGTCTTACTGTTTATATTACATAATACTTCACTGTACTTGTGGTTCTGAATCCGTTTTCCTTTCTCCTCTGTCTGTCAGATCCAGATGCAGACGACGAGACCAAGAAGAACAACAGATGCAGCCTGGTCTGGGAGGTGAGTGGTTAACCATGACATCTTATTTCACTAACGCTCCAGGAGTGTAATGCATGCTTCATATAATAATCATGTTCATCTTGGACAACTGGCTTCTTTAAAATGGATTGATTGTAAACACAGAATAGACTGATCTAACCTTGTCTTTCTTCCCCTGCTGTTTTCTCTCCTGCCTCCATCTGTCCCCTCTCCTCCTCCCTCCTCCCAGGGCACGGCTAAGGAGCGTAACTACGGGGAGATGAAGTTTAAGCAGTGTCCTACAGAGAACATGGCTAGAGAACACTTTAAGAAGCACGGGACAGAACACTACTGGGACCTGGCTCTGAGCCAGAGTGTGCTGGAGAGCACTGATGACTGAAGGGAGAGCATCACTAGAGCTGAGGAGGATCCCTTACCACTGACCCAGGGTCCGATAGTTGTTCATCCTCATAATGGTTGGAAGTTATCTGATCCTGGATCAGTGGTGAAGCACATTGTTCCCTTGTGCACCAGAGACATGCAAAGGTCAGGGGTGATTCTACCCCTCTTACAGATTCATTCACAACCCTAACCCAGCCATGTATGGATGGCTGCCTGCCTGTAATTGTGTGTTGACTTGACTTAAGACGGAGGGAGATGGATTGGGAGTGCTGGTTAGAGAATGGTTGAGGGCGTAGATTAGGAGGGATATATGGTGTGTATAGATATCATTGAGAGTGGTGTACACTGTTCTGCAATCACATTTTGTGGAAGAGTTGATAACTGTGAGACCATCTTTCTAGCAGTTAGGGTGTCATTCAGGCTGTCAGTTGCTGTGTGTCAGATAAAGTATTAAACACTGACATCTCTCCACTGTGAGTGTTCTATAGCTTGCTATTGGCTTCTCTACCTGACTACAGTTCCTGAGTAAGCCCAGCTGTGGTCCAAATACAGTTCTGAAATATTGCTGCAATGTACTATTCCCAAGCAAAAGCCCTGTTTCGAATAAACAAAAACCAACCTATCAACGTAGAAGTAACTAAAGACTTTGAAACGTATGAGAATGTACATTAGACTATGGTTTTTGTGTCATGTTTTTGGCCTTTTATTTTTAAAGAAAATTGACAATTGTTTTTTGTGGAATGACCACATTTAGTCAAGTATTGACTGACCCAAAATTGTTTTATTTTCTTTAGATGTTTGTTTTGGATAAAATGTCTTCCCCTTTATGTTTTGATCCTGTATATGTTGCCAATAAACACATGCAGGACAATACAATACATTTTGTAATGAAAAATGAAAGCTTAATACCGTTGTGCACTTTTTAAATTATTTTCAGCTGCTGCATTGGATTTGTAACACAGTGAGAGGTGACATTTTATAATGCTTGCTATTGGATACAACCTACCTGTAACATACAACCCTTTCGGGTTGTAAATATTGGTCAAACTGTTGAAGTTGCCTGCCCCTCCAACAGTTTTCAGAATCTGACCCTAGATCTGTAGGGGGCGTGTCTCCTCTCGCCTGTCTGTCACACTTTTGCTACCTTCATGACTCATTGCGGTGTCCATGTCTGCAGTACCAGAGAGGACTGGAAAAATGGCGGCGGGTTCTGGAGCTGTTAGCGGCCATGGTGGCCGCGGCGCTTTGGAGGCCACCCTGGACCGCAGATTCCAAGGAGTATCCAACACTATGGAGTCTATACAGGGACTGTCGACCTGGTGCATTGAAAATAAGAAGTATCACAGCCTTATCGTTCGGTACTGGATGAAGTGGCTCAAGAAATGTGAGTAGCTAACGTTAGCTTGTCATTCGTTAGCTTTCTCTGCTACTATACACACGTTAGCTAATCAATTATGTTCCTAATGTGTTACCGACAAAATGTTGACGCCATAAAGTTCATGCATAGCTAAAATAAGATGGGTAATACAACTTGTGCTTTGTACTTATAGTTAGCTGCCTTGCAAGCTAATGTAACTAACTAGTTATAGTAAGGTAGTTAGTGCCTACCAGTAGCTGCAGTTAAGCATATCGTTATGTATATTAACGTTAGTTAGCGACGTGTGATACATTTAGTTTGCTCGAACCTGACCTGTCTCCACATATGGTTCGACATTGCACCTGTTTTGTGCGCATCGCACGCGCTATGTTTTTGAAGATGAGAGAGGAGCCAGGTAATTAGCTAGCTAGCTAGCCAAACTATCAAATGTGTTTGAATTTGAGTTAAAATGGGGGGTAGTGTTGACAGCACAGGTGATACATGTTGCTGGGTAAGCAAGTGGGCTGAAAAACCGGTCTTTATGAAGAAATCTGGGTTAGGCCTAGGGTCGATTGTATGGTTGTTTTAACGGGGTGGCAAAGAGGGGGCCAACACCAGTCGTGTGGCCATGGGAAATTAGCACATTTTATAAGAAAAAGCGTTAAATTGTCTTAAAATACGACGCATTGTATTGCATAACTGTTTCAGACCCGTCGGCAAACGGGTGGCTAGCTGGTTTAGTTTAATACAAAATATCGACAAAGGCATTCAAAAGAGGGACAAAGTACTTTTTTGGGAGGGGGGGGCATATTTTTCTCACGATTCGTCAACTCGCACACAGTTGCTGTCCTGCACATCGGATCACTGCACTTTCCTGCATAGGTCTATTTATTTAGTAAATGTGAAAGCACATCATCCCCGACAGACACAAGCAAAATCTCTTTACATGAATGTTGTAGCATCCTACACCTAAACATTAGCGATCTGGTATGCTGTATGTGAAGAAAAGGAGACGATTTCTCAGTGATAATCTGTAGGCTACTAACAACACACAGCCTACTATGCGCCCTATCCCCCTGGCCAGGGTAAACTAAGCTGTAACGTTATGTATTTATGGCCCATTTGTTTGCATTAGGAGAAAATGTGATCAAGTTGGATTTATATTCAAACTTGGGCTGGCTAGGCTACCTAGACCTTTTCAGTCCAAAGTGATTCGCTGGAAATAATTAGTCAACACAATAGCGATTACATAAGAGTTCGTTTTTTATTACCATCTACAGTTGCATAGGTCTACATGATACAAACCTGTATAACGCAACCTCAGCCCGGAGTTCTATTGTCCATTCATAGTGGTCTCCGTCTGTTTTAAAACATAATTCATATGAACAAGTACAAGGTTGCTGCAGTCTGACAGGGTTTTCATCCTCCCCAGGGCCAGGAGTTTTCTGACCTGATTAGAAAAACTGGTCCCAGTATAGTCCATATAAAACCTTTTTTACAACTGATAAATCACTGTCATACGGTATGGTGTTTTACCTGGTTAGGTTATCAGATCAGGAAGAACTCCAGGCCCAGTGGAAAATATGTGCCCTACCACTCTGAGACTTGTTGCCACCTCTGCTGTTTCAACTGTTAATTTGTATCAGCCCAATGTATTAAAATAAATACATTTGAAGTGATCCATATTGATCCGTATTCAAGTTAGATAATACCACCATGTCCAGTGGTAACTCCCCCACCCAAGACATTTTTTAAGTTTAAGATGTATGTTTCTATACAATTTAAAAGCTCTAAAATGCTATTTGGGGAATGGCAAAAATAACTCCAGCCATTATCACTTTGGCTGCTGTAGCTTCATTCACCTCAGTCAATAAGGGAAATGCATAACATTCTAGAACAAACACATGCCATATTCTACAGCTACACTGGCTATACACTGGGAAGCTAGTTTAGTTTGCTGTCAAGTCAAACAGCAGTTACCTAGCAATTTTCAACCTCTGCACTGCTTTCATCAACTCAACTGAGAGACAAGTCATGCATGCTGGGCTCTCCGTTGTCCCAAAAAAGCCAGCCAGCCAATCAAACAGCCTTCCCGCCAGAACAAACCCACGGTCCTTTCTCTCCAATCTGAGCCAGATTGACAGTGCTCTGACCCAATGAGAATGGCGGGACACTAAGGGTGGCCAATCATATTTCAGGGGTGGCACCTCGCAATGCCCCTGGGTAGGCCTAGCTAAGATCTTAACTCCATTTGTCAAACACTGGGGTTAAATTCTTAGCTAGCTAGAGTAGGCCTAGACCTAAACTTTGACTGTCATTCATTGTGTTTTTGAGGGGTTATTTAATGAAGTGCATGGTGTGATATGTCATGGAAATAGATATGCCAGTGTTTTGTTGTTTATGGAAACGGATGTTGTCCACTTTCCTTGCCTCCAACTATAAAGGTTTAACTGGTTTTCAACACTTTCCTTGCCTCCAGCTATAAAGGTTTAACTGGTTTTCAACACTTTCATTGGCCTGAGCAGTTTTTGTTAATTAAAAATGAATTGCACTGCAGTAGACTTAACATTTGCATGGTTGCATGTGTTCCCATCTCTCTCTCTGTCCCTGTCATTGGCTCAACCACATGTATATCTGTTGTTTATGGTGCTGTGCTTTATGTATGATGTCCTCAAACATTCAAACTATCTTTTGAACTCAGTCAACCAAAGATAAAGTTGGTGAGTTGTAGGCTTCGTTGTCCAGGTGAAACTTTCAATTCAAATGTTTTAATTTTCACGGAATGTTGGATGGCCGTGTTAACGGTTCCGTTCCTAGGGTTGTGTTGTAATGCAGTGTTGTAATGCAATGCAAATAAATATTCCAGAGAAAATACTGTTGTAATGTGTTGCATGACCAACTGGAAATAACTAACTGTTGGTTAATCTCGGTCACGTGTTTCTGCTATGAGATTGAGAAAATATGTGTTTATTGTTTACAGTAGTAGGGGCCTATGTGATGTTCTGTTTCTGAAAATGAATCCTACTGTACCTGAGCTGGTGCAGGTAGTGGTACATATTTTACCACTACAACTTGAGTTCATCGCGGTTTGGTTTGGAAGGCTTAAAGCGTGCTAATTAGGTACCCAAAATATCTGGTCCTGGCTGGCTTGTACTAGGTCAGGGAGTTCTGTGTTGGGTCAGGAGGAACCACTGGTGCCCCTGATGGTGGCACTGAAAAGCTTTTATGTGGGTCACGGAACAGAAAAGGTTTCGGAACCAATTTCTGCAAACTGGGATGTCCCTCTTAGAGGTACGCTAAGCCTAATGCTGTAATGCCAGTTGACATGCATAATTTGCCCATGATTGCTATCTGATGGTTCACGTGGCATCGCAGTCTGCCTGGCCAAATTGCCAGGTACCTCATAATACCATATTATCGCCATACTTTGGTGCTGATACTATGTGTATTGTGATTTTGATACTACGATTTTATTGCGATTTGAAGTTCCAAAGATATTGCTCACCATATGTCCGCTGCAGAGGCACTAGAGGACCATGGGAGTTTTGATCAGTCATGGAAATAAGTGCTGAAAACAATTGGTTCCCTATTTAAAATGATTGAGAACAAGCTATGGAAAAATAGTTTTGTTGCAGGTGCAGCCAACTAGCCCAAAATAGTATTGCCACATTGTCAAAACGGTTTAGTCAGCCACCAATTGTGCAAGTTCTCCCACTTAAAAAGATGAGAGAGGCCTGTAATTTTCATCATAGGTACACTTCAACTATGACAGACAAAATGAGAAAAAAAATCCAGAAAATCACATTGTAAGATCTTTAATGAATTTATTTGCAAATTATGGTGGAAAATAAACTTTTGTTATTGACCAAATACTTATCTCAATACTTTGTTATATACACTTTGTTGGCAATGACAGAGGTCAAACGTTTTCTGTAAGTCTTCACAAGGTTTTCACACACTGTTGCTGGTATTTTGGCCCATTCCTCCATGCAGATCTCCTCTAGAGCAGTGATGTTTTGGGGCTGTTGCTGGGCAACACGGACTTTCAACTCCCTCCAAAGATTTTCTATGGGGTTGAGATCTGGAGACTGGCTAGGCCACTCCAGGACCTTGAAATGCTTCTTACGAAGCCACTCCTTCGTTGCCCGGGCGGTGTGTTTGGGATCATTGTCATGCTGAAAGACCCAGCCACATTTCATCTTCAATGCCCTTGCTGATGGTAGGCTTTGTTACTTTGGTCCCAGCTCTCTGCAGGTCATTCACTGGGTGTGGTTCTGGGATTTTTGCTCACCGTTCTTGTGATCATTTTGACCCCACGGGGTGAGATCTTGCGTGGAGCCACAGATCGAGGGAGATTATCAGTGGTCTTGTATGTCTTTCATTTCCTAATAATTGCTCCCACAGTTTATTTCTTCAAACCAAGCTCTTGCCTATTGCATATTCTGTCTACCCAGCCTGGTGCAGGTCTACAAATTAGTTTCTGGTGTCCTTTGACAGCTCTTTGGTCTTGCCCATAGTGGAGTTTGGAGTGTGACTGAGGTTGTGGACAGGTGTCTTTTATACTGATAACAAGTTCAAACAGGTGCCATTAATACAGGTAACGAGTGGAGGACAGAGGAGCCTCTTAAAGAAGTTACAGGCCTGTGAGAGCCAGAAATCTTGCTTGTTTGTAGGTGACCAAATACTTATTTTCCACCATAATTTGCAAATAAATTCATTAAAAATCCTACAATGTGATTTTCTGGATTTTTTCTTCTCATTTTGTCTGTCATAGTTGAAGTGTACCTATGATGAAAATTACAGGCCTCTCATCTTTTTAAGTAAGAGAACTTGCACAATTGGTGGCTGACTAAATACTTTTTTGCCCCACTGTATATATCCCCCCCCCATCACTATGACTTTGGAGGTTGAAACTTTAAACCCCCAGACGTGGCCCTGAGTGTTTCTGTGTTCGTTGGTCTGTGTCCACCTAAACTACGGTGTCCGCTGTAGTAGAACAGTGATGCTCAGTCACACACTCCTGTGTGTGCAACAGGTGTTCCATCCAAGGCCCCACATTTACACCCAATCACATGTCCAAGTCCATAATCATTCTGCAATATTCTCAACTGAAGATTTGGAAGGATCTTTACAATATAGCTTAGGCCAGGGAAGGAAGCTGGGACCCTTTTGCCATTGAAAGCGATTGTTTATTTGATATTTTGAACTGTTTCCCCTTCCCCACCACTCAGACTTAGTTAGGCCTAGACTTCGTTAGGCCTAGACTTAGTTAGGCCTAGACTTAGTTAGGCCTAGACTTCAGCAAGTTCTATTTTTTGACTCCAGGATCTTTTTGAAGAAGAGTCGTTTCATGTAATGAACTTAGGATATGAATTAGAACTCATTGTTACATTCATTGAATATCTTGGGGCTCGATTCAATCCACAGTGCTAGGCAAGTCAGTTAACATGTTCTTATTTACAATGACTGCCTACCCCGGCCAAACCCGGACCACGCTGGGCCAATTGTGTGCTGCCCTATGGGACTCCCAATCACGGCCGGATGTGATACAGCCTGGATTCGAACCAGGGACTGTAGTGACGCCTCTTGCACTGAGATGCAGTGCCTTAGACTGCTGCGCCCCTCGGGAGCCCGTGCTGTTTGGTTTGCGTACTGTAGACAGCATAGAGCTGGTTGTTTACTGTTCTGTGCTCAGTCTTCATCTCTTCTTCCCCTGGTTGAATACTTTCCAACTCGTCCTCCCTGACTGCATCTTCCCATGGGGAGTCAAGGGGGACGTTTCTCTCTCCTTTGACTTGACAACCTTTCCCCACTTAGACTCAACTGAGATGTATGAAAGGCTTCTGTATTGTTATTTTATGTTAAAGTGGTAATGCATCTGTTTATTTTGTTACCATTTACTAAGATATACCCTACTTAGTTGGTTTACACTAGTCATCACAGCTGTCCTGCACAAGATGCTGAGGCTGTAGGGCGTAGGCTAATATCACTTTCAGTTTATCAACTGGCTTCAATGACCCTAATTGATATAGTGTGGGACTCGTACATACCGTTTCTAGTCTTGTCTGCATCAGAACCTGATCTGTGTTTGATTTGTCTGTTTTCCCTACTCCATCAGCTGTCACTTTGAAATACCTTAACTCTGGGTGTGCAGGCTTTTGAATGTATGGCGTTCTCCAGCTTTGAGTCATTTACATTTTTTTTAATTACATGAATGTCATGAACGTTGTCTTGTGTCAGAGTGTGACAACGCTGTCTGCTGAAAACAATGTGTCATGAATGAATCGGTGGCGGTGCTGAACATTATTATTGACATTGTGACTACCGTGTTGCATGCTGCATCTTTGAACATGTTCAAATAGATCTTCATATATTCAGGGAGGGAGACGTTGGAGCCTTTATATTGCTGTGTTTTTCCCCCAACAACCAGGCTTCATTTATGTTGGACTCCATTTACCTGCATGACAAGCCTATTTGTTTTCCATGTCTTAGCCTTGCCTGTAACACAGGGCTTCAGTTGGAGAAGTTGTCAGTTGAAAAAAGTGTGCGCTGCAGTAATGATGTTTTGTCTGTGCGTTAATTATGCATTAGATAGAAAGGTGAATATCAGCTTGTCATGACATCTGTCTGTCACTTAGTAAAAGCACGGCATTGTTTATCATTTCAGTGAAGTTTCCCATCAACACTGGTTGGTTTTGCTATATTTCCAGAATTGATTAGCAAATGCATGCATGAGCTAATAGGTCTTCCACAGGGCAGTCTAGGTTTAGGCTGGTCATCCACTGGGTGAGGGTGGTTTAGGCTGGGCGGTCTAGGTTTAGGCTGGTCATCCTCTGGGCGGTCTAGGTTTAGGCTGGCCGGTCTAGGTTTAGGCTGGCCGGTTTAGGCTGGCCGATCTAGGTTTAGGCTGGCCGGTCTAGGTTTAGGCTGGTCATCCGCTGGCCGGTTTAGGTTTAGGATTGTCATCCACTGGGCGAGGGTGGTCTAGGTTTAGGCAGGTCTTGCACTGGGCGAGGGTGGTCTAGGTTTTGGCTGGTCATCCACTGGGGGGTGTAGGATTAGGCAGGTCATCCACAGGACTAGGGTGGTCTACGCTTAGGCTGGTCAAGGTTTTTGATGACATCAGGCTTCTGAGGATCCACTAACCCTGTTCCTCCTCCACCTATTCTTCTTCTTCCCTGTCTTCCTCTCCTCCTTCTCTCCATCAGCGGACACCAACCACCGTCTGAATCTGTTCTATCTAGCCAATGATGTAATACAGAACTGCAAGAGAAAGAACGCCATCGTCTACCGCTCAGCCTTCGCTGAGGTGCTCCCCAACGCTGCACTAATGGTCAAGTGAGTGAACTGCTCTGGATTATATGAATATTGTGAGGCACATCCTAACTTCCATTTGAGGCATGTTTTAATTGTCAATGGGGAGACTAAGTAAACATCTGATTTAGGTGGAAGTTAGGATGAGCCCTTGTATGATGACATTGACCACCAATCTCTTGCTGACTGAATCTGTGCCCTTCTAAGCTCTTGCCCTTTGACCTGTTGTCTTGCCAGAGACCCGAAGGTGCGTAAGTCAGTGGAGCGAATCTTCACTATCTGGGAGGAGAGAAACGTCTATCCTGAGGAACTCATCACTCAGCTCAAAGCCAACCTGGCCAAGAAGGAGAGAGAGAGGGAGAAAGAGAAGGCTAAAGAGATGCCTCCTCCGCCAGGTCAGTCTCCTATGCTCCTATTTCTTTCTCTCCTCACCATCTTTTCCTATTGCCGTCTCTCTCTATTTCTGTAACCTCTGGGTCTGTATGAGTCAACAGGTCACTGTGTTGTGTTGTGGTTTTGTCCTGTAGCCCCAGTCAACCCCAAAGCTGCCCTGAAGTCCAAGATTGTGGCTGATTTCATAGTAAGTGTATTTTTTTCTGTCCTCTGCTAAATTGCTTTGACCCTTTTAAAGGGGTAATCTGCAGTTGCTACATCCATTTGTGGTTTTGATAAATTAATGATTTGTACCCATTGATTCTTGAAGAATATAACTTTTATAAATGCCTCATGAGCTTAGTTCAACTGTCACACCCCATCAGAACCCCAAATATAAGCTTGTTTTACTCCAATATTTGTAAACAACAAATGTAAACGTACCTTATATAGCCTCCAAACATGGTTAAAATGATAATGTTGATATCATGGATGGCCAGTCCTTGTATCCATAGCTCTGTCTATGAATTTGAGTGGTTACTTTTCTTCAGCCCTATCCCTCAGCTTTTTACCCAAACAGTGGCGGGGATGATGCTTTATTGTTTCAACTGATGATTGGCCCTTGATGGAGATGCACACAATAATACTCTTTCCCTCCTTCCTCACGCCCTCCTTCTTTCCTTCCCCCTCTCTCTCCAGCCCCAGTCGTTCATCGAGCAGCTGGCAGGCTTCAAACGGGTGGTGGAGGAGGAGGAGCTGAGGGAGACCCAGCTGACAGCTCTCAGAGTGGACGTCTGCAGCACGGAGGCCCTCAAGAGACTCAAAGGTCAGTGGTCAAAACAGGGATAAGGCCAGGGTTCCTGCCTAGGGCTGTTAAGGTGACCGTATTACCTGACTGCAGTCAAATTCCACGTGACCGTTGAATCACAGTAACTAGGCGTCTCCAAAACTGCGCTCTGATGTCCCCTATAGTCAGTAGTAGCCTACCAAACTTGCTAATGGCCTGGTACTCAGCGCTCTATTGACCCTCAAATCACTCTGACATCAATGCAATGGAAAATCAAATGGAGCACTTCATGAGAGCCCTGGCGTTAAGAGTTTGATGGGAATAGGATCACCTGTTGTGTAGCGAGAGTCAGCTCATAGCTGGTTGATGCATAGAATAAAGTACATGTTCCTATAAGCCCATGTTGCACAACATTTCTATAGGCTACGCTATTCAATTGCATGAGAAAACAGAGTTTTGATGGCCTCTAATAAAAAGAGGAGAATCCCATCAGCTTTCTATAGTCTAGGCCTCCTATATTTATTTCTCAACTTTCCTAATATTAAGCGCTTTGCTTTGCAATCAGAGTAGCCCCCCTGAGTGGTGCGGCGGTCTAAGACACTGATCGGTGATAGAGGCGTCACTACAGATCCGGGTTCGATCCCGGGTTGTGTCGCAGCTGGCCGAGACCCATGAGGCGGTGCACAATTGGCCAAGCGTCGTCTGGGTTAGGGGAGGGTTTGGCTGACTGGGATATCCTTGTTCCATCGCGCTCTAGCGACTCCTTGTGGCGGCCGGGCACATGCACACTTACTTCGGTCGCCTGCTTTGCGGTGTTATCTCCGACATATTGGTGCGACTGGCTTCTGTGTACTCTTGTTTAAATGACTTATTTTACTCTTGTCCTCCGTCCATCTCTACCCCAGACAAGGCCGGAGGGAACAAGTTTGCCAAGGACTTTGAAGAGGGCAGTCAGAAGCTTCAGGAGTTTGTCAGTTTCCTGGAGAACCAGATGCCTGTAGGGCCCCCTCTGCTGGAGGCTCTGGGAAACGCAGACGTCTTCTATGAGATGCAATACAAGGAAGTCAAGATCGTGGCCAGCGTGAGTATCAACCAATCATTCAGGCAATCAATCTGATCGTCATCTATCAAATAAATAATCTAATCAATATCTAATACATCTAATTCTATGGCTCTAATTTTTAAGGCCTACAAAACCTTTGCCAACCGCGTGGTCAACCTCAAACGTAAACTGGATGCCCTCAAGTCCTCCCTTCCCGGTCCCGAGGACTCTCCCATCCCCTCCCCCTCTGAGGATGCTCCCTCACCCACCGGCTCTGACTCCCCCTTCCTGGGGCTGGGAGGAGGCCGAGGGGATAGGCTGGGCTTTGACCCGGACCTGGATGGGAGTGCCATGGACGAGAGGGACATGGGGGTTGTGAGAGAGGGGGACAACAGAGATGTGGAAGACATGGATCTGTCTGAGGAGGACATGGAGACAGCCAACACAGGTGAGATGGCAGTACGGAATTCTCAATGAGACTAAACCTTGTCAAAATAAACACGTTAACCCCTTGTTTCCATCAGCTGAGAAGCAGTCGTCATCAGCCACCGTTTCCAAGGTGACCAGCTCCAAGACCGCAGCGAAACCCGCCCCTGTCACACTCATTCGAACCTCCACCGAATCCCCACTCAAAAAGGCAGCCTTGTCTACCCCCACGCCAGTGACCCTCAGCGCCCCTATGAGCGCGGGTGTGAGTGGTCCTTGCGGTCCGACCGCACCTCTGGGAATGAACCTGGCGAATGTGGACCTGGGCAAGATCAGCTCCATACTGAGCAGTATCACATCAGCCATGAAGAACACAGGTGTGTGTGTGTGTGGATTTAAGTTCATATATGGATTCTGTGACACGCTGGTACAGAAATGTTATAACATGTTTGCATAATAAGATTGTTCTCTCTGTCTCTCTCTTTCTCTCTGTGTGTCTCTCTCTCAGCAGCCAGCCCTGTGTCTCGCCCCTCCCCTGGAACACCCACCACCCCCTCTGGCCAATCATCTTCCTCCAAAACCACAGTTGGCCCCACCCCTCCTAGCCCAGCCCTGGCCAGCATCCTGTCCAGAGTGAACGTCACCCCTGAAGGCATCCTCAACGCCCTGTCAAAGACCCAAACACAGAGTGAGACACACATAAGATAGTAAACCAGACAGGCAGATTTATAGACAGACTTTGAGATGAGAAATGCAAGGCTTCTGTTGAAATTGTTTTGGGGGGCACTTTTTATGTTGAGTAACTTGTGTATCTGCTGGTGTAATTATCTCCACCCACCCCACTTTCTCTCTCTCTCTCTCCCCATATCTTTGTTTCTCTCCATCTTCTCTTCTCTCTCCTCAGGTCTGTCCTCTCTGCTGAGGTCTGGTAGCTCCTCCTCCTCTGCCCCCTCCTCCCATGCCTCCCCAGACTCCTCAGCAGCCAAGGGCCCCCCCACACCCACCACTCCTAGCAACACCAAACCCCCCCTGACCAACAGTCTCAAACGAGACACACCTGAGAGGAGCAGAGGAGCCAGGGATTGGGAGAAAAACCGAGAGGCCTCCCCTCCTCCTCCTCCCTCTCTACCTAGCCGCTCTGTCTCTCCTCCCAGCCTAGAGTCTAAGATCAACCGTTTCCTCCAGGGGAACCCAGGGTTCAGTCTGGGCCTGGGGGATGGGAGCCCTCTGCTGGGGGGAGACGGGGTAGACGGGACCCCCGTCAGGGATGAGAGCGGGGGCACCCCCACCCAGGATGAAATCATGGACACACCAGGGGGTGTCTCCTCCGACCCCCTTGGCCTCAACAGTGATTCCAAGAGCTTAGGCTCATCCATAGGTCATGATCTTTCACCCACGGCCTACCGCAGTGACCCTTGGGACGCCGTCATCACCCCAACAGGAAGCAGCAGCGAAGTAGACTTCCTCTCTTCCTCTTCTCGTTTCCAAGGTTACGGAGCAGGGAAGAAGGCCGCCAAGCTGAAGGAGGAAGATTCGAAGAGGAAGATTAGCTCTTCATCACTGGGAAGCAGCAAGGTGAAGAAGGATGGACAGAACAGTCACGGGAAGAGTCACGGGAACAACAGATCAGTCGAAGGAGAGAGGAGAGCGTCCATAGGTTCTCGCAAGACCAGCAGCGGGTCAGAGGAGGGAGGAATGAGTGGAACGAGGGATGAAAAGGGAAAGAGGAGAGGAGAGGATGGTGGGGGCTCATCTGACGGGGAGGGGGGGCAGTACCACCGTATTGAGACGCTGGTGTCGCCTTGCACAGAGGGAGCACCTTTCCAATCACTGGGGGGCTTCTCAAACCGCCAGCCAACCGGAGAGCGCATCCAGACGGTGGAAAGTATCCGCGTGATTGGACAAGGGCTGCGTCGCGGGGATGGAGAAGGGGGGAGGCCAGGCGGAGGGATGTGGTACGATGAGGAAGGGTACCTGGATACCCAGCCTCTCTCACCTTCCCCTCAGGGCGGCTCTGACGACATGACTTCACCCCCCATGCCTCCCCCGACCTCACACCACCACCTTCCTCCTCATCCTCATTCTAATCACCCTCCCCACCCTCATCCGCACGGCCCCCCACCCCAGTTTCAGATGCCCCCCTACCATGGGGAGAACCCCCAGGGTCCCCTCCCCTCACACCTCCACCATCACCCCCCTCCTCCCTTCTTCAACTCCCCTCCTCCACCCATCCCACGCCCTCCACCCCCTCCCATGCCCCAGCTCCCTCCACCCCCGCGCAACTTCCTCCCCCCCTCGGCAGTCATGGTAGGCGGGGTTCTAGTCCCCATTGACCGCCAACTGCCCCTCCCTCCCCAGGTCCGCCCAGACGGAGGAGACCGAGGGGGGATGGGAGGGGGACCCAGGGGGGGTAAAGGTGGTCCCACTCCCCTCATGTCCTCTCTGTTAGGGGAGCCCCCTAAGATGCCTCGTCCCGGCACAGTCAAAGAGCATTTCACTCCCCGCCACGCACCCCCTCTCCACCGCCCCGGCACCCCCGGTGCCCCACCTCCCTTATTGGGCCGTGTCAAGGATGGCATCAACCTCCCTCCTCCACCCCCCTCCTCTTCCACCCCTCCCTCTCCCTCAGGCGACCCCCTGCTTCCTCGCCCCCAAGCTCCTCCGCTCCAGCACCCTCCCGCTAGCCCGCCTGCCCAGCCCCGACACCCCAACCCCAACCATCCCCACCGTCCCTCGCCGTCCCTCCTGCGCCTACCCTCCCCCAATCCCTGCCCCCCCATCAACTCCACCCCCCAGAGACCTCTACTCCACCCTCGCGGCCCCCCTGTCCACCCGCACCTAAACCGAGAGCCACCCATGTTCCGCGGGGGCAAGCGTCCTGGCCCTCCATTCGGCGGGGGCCGAGGAGGTCCCTTCTACCCCCCCAAGAGACCTTTCTTACCCCCACGCTATTGAAATGTTAACCCAAGCTGAATGAAAAGCGACCCACACACCTAGCTACCCAACACGGGGAGAAGATGTGTAGAACCCTTATGGTATGAGCCCAGTCTGTCCTCACTATGTTAATCCTAGTGGAGTCATTTGTTTTACTACATTTAGCTGATCGCACCTTGACACAAACTAGCACGTCACCTCACAACAATACAGTACCAGCTTAGCAATTATGCACAGTGTTATGGATGAAATAGGTAACCAAACCAAATCTGCCTCCTCCGATCCCCAGGAGCAACAATGTTCTCAGCTTCCCCTCACTAAAGCAGTGAGGGAGTAACGGAGGTGTGAACTAGAAGGAAGACGACAAGCACAGATCAAATAGAAACAGAAACAGGTGGTTATTATTTTTCACTAAAATTCTACTTACCTCCGGTATTGTGTGAATAAGCTGATATAAACACTTTCAGAGAGAAAGAGAGCGAGGGATTAGATGGGATGGGATGGGATGGATGGATGTGAGGGGCTGGAGAGATGGAATGGGCTGGAGAGATGGAATGGGCTGGAGAGATGGAATGGGCTGGAGAGATGGAATGGGCTGGAGAGATGGGATGGGCTGGAGAGATGGAATGGGCTGGAGAGATGGGATGGGCTGGAGAGATGGAATGGGCTGGAGAGATGGAATGGGCTGGAGAGATGGAATGGGCTGGAGAGATGGAATGGGCTGGAGAGATGGGATGGGCTGGAGAGATGGGATGGGATGGGCTGGAGGTATGGGATGGGCTGGAGGGAGGTTGGGATAGATGGGAGGGGGTTTGATTGAGGAACAAAGTTGCTCCCTGAGAGTGTGTCCTAAATACAACCATTTTTCTCAATAGGATTTGGTTATCCAGATGAGTGCTGACTTTATGATCAGTGCTGTTGTGGAGTTTCTCCACCATAACCCCAATGTGCTCCCAGTGCATCCTATTCTAAATAATAACCTTGTTTCTCTCCTAGTGGTTTTCATGCTTAAGTCTCTCTTCCCTCTGTATATTTCTCAGCTTTTACATGTATAGACTGAATGAGTTGGCTGTGTTGCGACTATTAAACCTCGGTTGTTTGTGTAAAGAGCAGAGTCATCGCTATTCGCTAACTTGTGATTGACGCCATTTTGAAGAAGCCTTAGCTGTAGTTACACACTGAGGCAGCGATGTTTGTGCTTCTCATTGCTCTAACAAAACACCACTCTGTCCATCTCCATTTCTCCAATCTGGGGGGAGGTGAAGAATCGTCCAGTGTAAAGATGCATTTAACAGATAATAATGAGTTGCGGAGACTCTGTAGTTGAGGCGGGTGCTTTAGAAGTTTGAACTATGAACCCGCTGTCTCTCTACTAGGCCATCGCTACCTGTATTGTCTTTAATAAAATCCAGTTTCAACCCAACCAAGGGGAGGGTACTACTTTCTTTGATAGTCACTGTCATGGATACCGGTAAGACCAGTCGCAGCAGTTGTCATGGATACCGGTAAGACCAGTCGCAGCTGTATGATAGATGTTATTTTGGTTTAGTTATTCAAAGCTGAATTGAAATGCTGAAACATTACTTATAACAGTACGAACCATGCCATTTTTTCCCCCAACTGCTCATTTGTTCTGAGTTGTTTTGGATTTCTTGCTGTGATTTGTTGTGGCTGTAACCTCATGTCAGATGTAAAATATCTATACTTGGCAGTGCAGTGCACTGTCTCTGTCCAGTCCAGAAGTCCTTGTCTGTTACTTTTGACCAGTTTCCTTCGCTACCTTTCCTAGATGTAGTCTCTTCTCTTTCCTCCTCTCCTTCCTCTGACGCTGTACATTTACAACTGTACAATACCAAGTAACACCAATGAAGAAGTGATGAGTGAATTATCTGCAAACATTCATTACTCATTAAGATAATGGACACCTATGTAAATGCTCCGCTAAATTTCCCATCAGTGTTAGTTTATCAGTTTATAGTGTTCTGCTATACATTTCTGAATGGAAGCGATGCTGTTCTGAATCAATGGTACAGAGCAGCTACTACTACTCACTCTGACTGTATGTATGATGTGATGCTTCTCTCTGTCACTGCTGATAACGACCAGATTAACGCAGGCAAGTTGGTTTGTGCACGTTTCCCTGCTGTACAGTAGACTAATGACTTCCCTTCTAACTCGTACCTCAGTTAGACAGCGAGCCACCAGGATGGATTCAGAGATGTAATCATTTTCTTTGAACAGTTTGTTTAAATAATATTGTCATTCAATGTACTCTTGAGTTTGAAATATGTTTGTTTTGAATAACTTTTGAGTGAAAATGCTTAAGATTTGAGGAATCTAATGGTGTGTGTGTATGTAGTATGCATTAACTATGTAATGATTCAGTCATGAAGGGGGTGGTTGTGTTATGTTCTCCGTGTTTAGATGCATTGCTATTCTTTTTATGATCATCAATGATGTTCTATCATTAATCTTTTGAGTGTCCAATCCTTTCCGATGCTACTGCTCTCCTCTCTCTACCACTGAGCCGTCCTGTAGTTCAGGGATTTACTATGTTTACCTATGACTGTCACAATTTAGACATACAGCCAGGCATTTACTTCATATGAAGACTTTACAGTTTAAACCACACTCCATGGAGTCCTACTGCATGTGTTTTTGTTTTAAAGACAGCCTCTGCATTTATGAATATTCAATTCATAATCAACCCCTTGGCCTTACCTTTTAGGCATTTGTCGATCTGGGAGGATTACATAGGTGTAAGCCAATCAGAGGCAAGGTGCAGCTATTACCGTATTGCACCTATCCAATCCTTTCATATACGTGAAGTGCGTAGTAGAGACTAGGGGTTGATTTGGTGACGGGAACAAGCCACAGAGCACTGACATGAAGACAGTACTGTACCATATCGGTTAAGACCAGTGGTGGCTGGTGGCACTTCAGATGGGGAGGACGGGCTCATAGTAATGGCTGGAACGGAATAAATTGAGTGGTATCAAACACCTTGTTTTCCATGTGTTTTATACCAGTCCATCCATTATTATGAGTTATCCTCCCTTCACCAGCCTCCTCTGGTTGAGTGAGGTAGTCACTGTCATGCTATTACACCCATTGTGAGTTTAGTTATATTATTGAGTCTGAAGATCCTAACCCAGAAGTGGGTTACCATTTATTGTTTTCTATGCACACACACACTCACACACACACACACACACATGTGATTCCATCCAACAGCATCTACCATACCCATCTGCATTTAACCTTTTTGATTGACACTGATTTTCTTGGTTGTGTAGTTCACATCCCTGCACAGAGCTCTAGTCCACATGTCTTTGCTGTCACATCCATAGTTCCTCCCAAGCCAGTCCACTGCATGTATGACGCACTTTGACGGTCTGGCGTTGAAAGCATTGAAGCCTGTAACCCACCCACCCAATATTCAGTGCAGTCACTGCACAGTACTTTAAATGTATTACCCCTATCCCATTTAATGAAAGGCAGTTGAGATCATATTGTAATATTACCACATCTCAGTGGCTTCCTCTCATCACCTTCATATACTGTTCTGAGAAGACCGGATAGGTGAAAGGAATGTGGGGCAAGTGTGCTAAAAGTATTTATTTAACCGGTTTCCTTCATTCAGATCAGTGTAGATGAAGGAAAGGATGCAATGAGAGCCATTGAGATGCTCTTCATACAAACAAATAGGTTTCACCTTACGTCTCATATCTGTGTGGTGGTGGGGTTCACAGTATGAGATATTGACGGTGAACAAGTATTTAATTGTGCTTCATAATGGTCCATATTTCAGGTAGTAGGCAATGAGGACATTGCCCCTAGACACTGATCTAATATAATTTTGGAGTTTTACCCCTAATGAGATTTTGGAATCAGTATTTGGGGTAACCTGTGACTTTTAGGGCAACCTGATTTCTAGGGCTTTAACTCAATTTGTCTTTCTGTGATTCCTTGTGTCCTATCTCCTCACCCCTCAAATGTATTTGAGGAGAAGGCCCAAGGTTCCTCTAGGGCATTCTACCCGTTTCATTGTATTTTTAGTGACACTTCACAGGTGGTCCGAAATCCCCAGTTAATTTACTCTAGCGCCCCCAAGCGTTCTTTCAATGTTTTTTCTTATACGAGCCAGTCTGCGTCACTTGCAAATCCCCTTTTCTCTAAAATTATATTGACGTTTGTTAGTACATCAACACTATGTAACTCTTTGAAGTATATTTTACTTAAATGTAAATAACTTATGTAGAATAAATTAAACCATATTTACGTGTATATCGGTAAAATAAAATGACCAAGTTATGTCATAACTATTATACACAGACGTCTACAACCACTATGAGCTTTGAACCAATATACCTTATGTGGAAAGAAATAACGAAACCCTATTGATCATATTGCCATGCGCTCGTTACTGGTGTCTTGAATGTACGAATTGAGATGCCAGTGGCAAGGCTTCTCAAACTAATCCTAGTTATATGCTACTTTATATTAAAACAATGTAAACGAAATAGGCTATTCATACTATTGCTTCCAATAAAGTAGCCTAATGCCCCACGTCAGAGGCGAGTACTTTTGAGCTATGTGCGTGTAATAGCCTAATAACGGTGCTCTGAGCTACAATATTCTCTGCTCTTCCTCCATCTTTATGCGGCCAATCAATGAATGGATGTGTGTTACTTGCTGGCTCTCACAGGGACCAACCCGGTTGCCTCACCGTTGATCAATTCTCTTCAGGCGCTGCAAAGATGCAGTGATCTCCTCATATTGGGATGAGTTTCTTGGAACGCTCCACTCTTGATCTTGGGCGTAATTTGACAAAATGTAGGAATTGAGCATACCTATGTTAAATAGATTCAGGTCCTTTTCATGGACTGTCGGTTTTAGATTAATGCTGTGAAGTTAGTCTCGTGTACCTGAAAGTGATCTATCCGAATGTTAAGTACAGATTAGTGGGCGCCACTGAGGTGTATAAATGAACGGTGAGCGCGCTTTCATTGTTGACGCTCACCAACGTGCGCGCACTTGCCAACGTCAAGTTTCCGCCCTCTTCCCTTGCTGGCCAATCACTTTTCTTCCCCATCTACTTCATTCTTCCGGTATTATGGCCGTTTGCAGTGTAAGGGACAACGAGTGTGAAATGTTATGATTGTGGAAAGTTTTCGGTGAAACCGGTGGATTAAGGATGCTCGTGACCGTGATGTTACGGTTTCCCGTCTGTCGGCCGTCAGTTCGGGCAGTGCTTCACTGTCAGAGGCGCTTTAGCAAGGTGTGCAACCTTATTAAACCGTTTTCTGTTATGAAATGTAGCTGTACTGGCCTGCTGAGTACAATATCATTGGGTTGTGTAGCCAGCCAAATCAGTGGTGTAGCATTGTCCTATGACCGCTCATGTACATAGGTGTGGGCGTGTCCTCTGACAAACCATTGGATGGATCTATGAATAGCCCTGAGAGTGTTCTGACGGCCAAACCAGACTGCGCTGTAAACTGTCATGTCATTTGTGTCTTTGTGTGACCACAAGGTTATAATTTTTTTTTAGGGGTGTTTGGTGGGAGGGGACAGTTCTCAATTAAGCATATTATTGGGTTCTCTCTCTCTCTCTGAAATATGCAACTACTAATGTATGTATGATCATAATACCATACATTTTGTTATGAATGCCATATTGTGTGAAGATTTGATTTAAAACGATTACATGGTAATAATATGATCCCCTTGTCTGTATTGTTGTTGTTCATATTGACCCCTGTGCTCTCTTGTTTCCTAATTTCTTCCCCTCTGCCTTTAGATACAGGCATCCCCTGCTCTGTCTGAGCGTGTGCGGGTGTTTGAGTCTCTCAGAGAGAGGCAGGGACAGCAGAGGACAAGCGGCACCACGAAACAGGCCTTCAGCGTCCGATTGGCTGATGGCAGGACGATGGATGGCACCACAGGCGTGACCACGCCGTCAATCATCGCTCAAAACGCACGGTTAGCCTCTCAGATGTGTGTGTTATTCAGAATCCTAAAAGTCAGGGAAGGGTTATACCCAGTGCTTGACTTGGAATTCAATAGGTGCTGGTACTTATTTTGAGTTCCGGTACTGTTTTATATTTAGGTAAAGGAACACTGAAATCCTTTTGAGCTAATATTCTATAAGAGGTGCAGGAACTCAAGCAGCAGAAATGTTGAGGTGCTGGTACTCTGCTCCATTGAGCTACTGTCCAATTCAAGCACTGTGTATCCCTCAGAACACGTGTCGTGTTTAGACAGGTAGCCCAATTCTCTTATATTTTTTCGCTATTTGGTCCTTTGATTCATCAGATCTTTTCACATCAGGTCGTTTTCAGAGCTGGTCTGATTGGTCAAAAGACCAATTAGTGGAAAAAAATATCAGAATTGGGCTGCCTGTCTAAATGCAGCCTTAGTATCTCCCTGCAGAGTCCTACAGGCCTATCTCAGTCCCTGGGACACATAGGTGTCCCATCTCTTTGCTTTCAGATTGGAATTAGGTGAAATTGGATAGGTGTAAGCAAACATATTGACATTGTCTCTAACCCTCCAACACTCCATGTCTGCAGTGTGAAAGGTGCTCTGGTCTGCAGGGTGAATGGAGAGCTGTGGGAGCTGCTTCGCCCCCTGGAGGCTGACTGTGAACTACAGCTGCTAGGCTTCAACACCACAGAGGGCAAACAGGTACTTAATAAGGACATTCTCATTCATCTAACCCAATAGAATATGTTACATGTAGAGCAGTCAGAGGCAGAGATTGACCTCTTCTCTATCTTATCCACTCTCGCTCATCTCTTTCATTTTCTCAATTTCTCCCCCAGGCGGTGTGGAGGACAGGAGCGTGTGTTGTGGGGTGGGTGTTAGAGAGGGTGTTTGGGGTGGATGTGTGCAGAGAGGGTGTGTCAGAGTCCGGCCTCTACTGTGACCACCTCCCGGAGAACAGGTAAGATATTTCCCTCTCTTTGTAATATAATATATGCCATTTTGCAGATGCTTTTATCCAAAGCAACTTAGTCATGACATTTTACCCCACTAACCATCCCCTCATCTTTTGGCACCCCTTTAAGACAGAAAAGCTGCTTGGAGGGAGGGAGGGAGGGAGGGAGGGAAGGATGCATTTGTTCTCTAACAGAGCCCCTGGGAGCAGCTATCATGTAAATGGGATATTTTTTTATTTATTTTAATACATTTGCTAAAATGTCTTAAACTGTTTTTGCTTTGTCATTATGGGTCTTGTGGATAGATTGAGGGGGGGGGGGGGGATTGAATCCATTTTAGAATAAGGCTGTAACGTAGCAAAATGTAGAAGTTGAGTGGTTTGAATACTTTCCGAATGCACTGTATACACAGAGAAACAGTACTTACCCCTGGTCTCTCTCCCAGTGCCCTGTCCCTAGCTGAGCTAGAGGAGAGATGTAAGGAGGCCGCTGGCCAGAAGCTTCCTCTCTCCAGACTGGAGCTGAACAGGCAGGAAGTTACAGAGCTCTTCCAGGTCAGAGGTCATTGGTTTGTCTGTCATTGGGTGCATCTGAAATGGCATCCTATTTCTTATGTAGTTCCCTATATAGGGAATAGCGTGCCATTTAGGACATAGCCATTGTGGTTGGAAACCGGCATTTGGCTCAATACCAGTACTATTTTGGATCTTACCTGCACTAAATGTATTTGGCTTAGAGTGTTTGGTTAGTCGTGTAATGACGCAGGGATAGTATGAAGTTGGTACTGTCGTGGAATAATCAGAATTAGTTGGTAACATAGGTAAGATGTTTTATATTCATCATATGTTTGTAAGTTACTTCTCATCAGAATGTTATGTTTGTATAATACTGTGGCGGGGTTGCAGTATCTGTTCTATGTCAAGACTAAGTTGCATGGGCCGCAGAGAGGGGAGAGGTCAAAGTGTCATCATGTCTAAACATATCTTTTGCTCCACTGTGTCTGTGTGCCAGTCCCTACTTTTCCCATCGGGGAAAGGAGGATGGCAGTGTCTGGAATCATTCTATCCTCTCCGTGAGCTTGTCCAGGATTGGTTGTATTTAGAGTTGGTTGTATCTAAATGACAATTTGATATATGCCTGTTGATATGGAGGATTGGTTTATGGTTCTGGGGCTTGAGTAAGGAGACAAAGCTGAACGATGAATTATTCCGATGCTGTCTTATCCTGTGTGTGTCTTTGCTATAAAGGACCTCATTTGAAATGTGGAAGGGGCTCTCAGATAATTCATTGAGAGACACTGAATTTATCTGAGAGTCACAGGATTGTGATAGAGCTGATATAATTAAAGATGGACTTTGATAACTAACTCTGACTTGTGTGTGGTTTGCTCCCATGATTTGGTAGATAGAGGAAATTTCCACGACAGTACAGAATGAGACATTTGATGGCATTACGGTTATGGCCCACAGTATTCTAGAATGTAGGTGTGTTGCTTTGCTCCCACCTGTAGCAGCTTGTGGAATTGACTGTTTACATGTGTTGTCTTTAACCTCTGTAATGGTCATCTAGGAATGTCTGTAATTCAAGGGGTGTGGCCGTGATACACTAGTGTGTATGTGTACTAACTGATTTTGTTCTGTCATCTAGGACAATGCTCTGAGACTCCAGTTGATTGAAGAACAGATGAGTGGTCCTACTGTCACAGTCTACAGGTTTGTTGTTCAACATCTCACAGCCTGATACAACACACACACCACATGGTAATGCTACAGTCATGGTCTGTTTTTAAGGAGAAATGACTGTATACTAGGATGATATGTCCATCTCTTCCTGTTCCGTGTGTGGGTCAGGTGTGGAGACAGCATAGGAGTCTGCAATGGTCCTCTCCTCCCTAACACTGGTCTCCTCAAGGTCTTCAAGATGCTGCAGGTATGTGTGTGTGTGTGTGTGTGTGTGTGTGTGTGTGTGTCAACCTGCCTGCATATCAGTTCAGTGAGGAATATACAGTTCTTGCCTTCTTCTCATGACATCTAAACTACACTGGGTATAAAAATTGAATGTACAGGATAAAAAAACAACAGTAAAATGGGTTTCCATCGCATCTTCATCTCTACTGATGGTTTTGTCACAAACCATGTTGAGTTATGTAGCGAATGTTCTCACTCTGGTCCGGGCATGTGTGCTGTAGCCAACAGCTGGCACATAGTGTGGGTATAGCCTACATGATGAGATTATTATATTTGTCAAAAGGCAGCCAAGCATCAGACCCTTGATACAGTATTTGGAAAGGAGCATCAAGCTCATCACCTTGTGTTTTCACCACCCTGAAGTTCATAACTTGTTTAATCTGTACTCTAATAAACTGCATGCTTTCCTGACGTGTCGTAGTGGGAGGACCACACAGACATGTCATCGCGTGACTCCAAGTTTACTTCGTTGTGATGGTTGTTATATAAATATTTGCTCATAAAAGCATTTCCACCGCCATTTTAATTTTAGACACTAAATGATCCCACCTTGTCTAGCATATTTTGTCTACATTTGGAAAGTTTACTGACAAATTTGCTGTTTCCATCCATCCTGTCATGACTTTTTTTTAATCCAACATGTACTTTACTCACATAAAAAGGTTGGATGGAAACCTGGTTACTGTTTAACTCATAACATGGGCTGCGACATTACCATGCAATATAGCCATTAACTCTGACCTCTTCCTGATACTAATGTGTACTGGGACTGCACAGGTCACACTGGAAATTCCTTACTGGTAAATGACAATCACTTGGCAGTCACTAGCCAGTTAAATGACGCACTGGAGACTAACAAGTCAGAACAACATGTCACACGGAAGACAAGCAAAACAAAACGCTGCTTGTTTTTTTCCTAGAACCATTAGAACTGTAGCTTGGTAGCCCGTGATACCAACAATGGCCTATTTGCTGGTGCTGAGCAATTAGTGCTTGAGGTCTGTTCAGTTTCGGTTTGATCTGGTTTATCTCTAGAGAAACTGCGTATCGAGCTCACAGAAAAATTAATGAACTAAATCAAATTCAAATAATTGAACTGACGTTGGTCAATTAGTTGTTTTAAAAACCAACATTTCGGTTAATCGCTCAGCACTACTGTTTGCTTTCAAAGTGGAATTTCCATAATGGTATTGTACTGGTCAGAATGGAATTTCCACTTTCCACGCTGGGAGAGCAATAGCCACAGGATATTGTGATTGTCAGTGACCAGTTTCCTGCCCCCGCCAAGTCAAATCCTGTCAATCTTTATTGTCCCAAGGGGAAACGCAGCCCCTGCCCATTATCTGTAGAGCAGTGGTTCCAAAATGGTGGCTTGGAACCACTGCTCTACAGATAATGGGCAGGGGCTGTGTTTCTCCTTGGGACAATAAAGATTGACAGGATTTGACTCACTACCTACCGGTCAAACGTTTGGACACACCTAATCATTCAAGTGTTTTTCTTTATTTGTACTATTTTCTACATTGTTGAATAATAGTGAAGACATCAACACTGAAATAACACATGGAATCATGTAGTAACCAAAAAAGTGTTTAACAAATCAAAATCTATTTTATATTTGAGATTCTTCAAAGTAGCCACCCTTTTGCTTTGATGACAGCTTTGCACACTCTTGGCATTATCTCAACCAGCTTTAGGAGGTAGTCACCTGGAATGCATTTCAATTAACAGGTGTACCGCCTTAGTGCAGTCGCAAAAACCATCAAGCTCTATGATAAAACTGGCTCTCATGAGGACCCACACAATAATGGAAGAGGATAAGTTCATTAGAGTTAACTGCACATCAGATTGCAGCCCAAATTAATGCTTCACAGAGTTCAAGTAACAGACACATCTCAACATCAACTGTTCAGAGGAGACTGTGTGAATCAGGCCTTCATGGTCACATTGCTGCAAAGAAACCACTACTAAAGGACACAGATAAGAAGAAGAGACTTGATTGGGCGAAGAAACATGAGCAATGGACATGAGACTGGTGGAAATCTGTCATTTTGTCTAATGAGTTGAAATTTGAGATTTTTGGTTCCAACCGCCTTGTCTTTGTGAGACACAGTGTAGGTGAACGGATGATCTCCGCATGTGTGGTTCCCACCTTGAAGCACGGAGGAGGAGGTGTGGGTGTGCTTTGCTGGTGACAGTCTGTGATTTATTTAGAATTCAAGGCACACTTAACCAGCATGGCTACCACTGCATTCTGCAGCGATACGTCATCCCATCTGGTTTGGTTTGGGCTTGGTGGGGCTATCATTTTGTTTATCAACAGGACAATGACCCAAAACACACCTCCAGGCTGTTTAAGGGCTATTTTACCAAGAAGGAGAGTGATGGAGTGCTGCATCAGATGACCTGGCCTCCACAATCACCCAACCTCAACCCAATTGAGATGGTTTGGGATGAGTTGGACCGCTAAGTGAAGGAAAAGCAGCCAACAAGTGCTCAGCATATGTGGGAACTCCTTCAAGACTGTTGGAAAAGCATTCCAGATGAAGCTGGTTGAGAGAATGCCAAGCATGTGCAAAGCTGTCATCAAGGCAAAGGGTGGCTACTAAAATATTAAATATATTTTGATTTGTTTAACACTGTTTTGGTTACTACATGATTCCATATGTGTTATTTTATAGTTTTGATGTCTTCACTATTATTCTACAATGTAGAAAATAGTACAAATAAAGAAAAACCCTTGAATGAGTAAGTGTCAACTCTTGACTGGTACTGTATATATTGGACACCTACTCATTTATTCAAGGGTTTTTCTTTATTTTTACTATATATACTCTATATACTGAACAAAATATAAACGCAACAATTTTAAAGATTTTACTGAGTTATAGTTCATATAAGGAAATCATTCAATTGAAATAAATTCATTAGGCCCTAATCTATGTTTTTCACATGACTGGGAATACAGATATGCATCTGTTGGTCACAGATACCGTAAACTACCATTTGCCTCATGCAGCGCGACACATCTCCTTCGCATAGAGTTGATCTCGTCAGGGTATCTCTGTGCATTAAAATTAAAAAACTTACTGCCAAATTCTCTAAAACGACGGCTTATGGTAGAGATATTAACATGACATTTTCTGGCCACAGCTCTGGTGGACATTCCTGCAGTCAGCATGTCAATTGCACGCTCCCTATAAAACCTGAGACATCTGTGGCTTTGTGTTGTGCGACACAACGCACATTTTAGAGTGGCCTTTTATTGACCACAGCACAAGGTGCACCTGTGTAATGATCATGCTGTTTAATCAGTTTCCATCCACCTGCCACACCTGTCAGATGGATAGATTATCTTGGCAAAGGAGAAATGCTCACTAACAGTGATGTAAAAAAATTTGTTCACAAAATTGGAGAGAAATAAGCTTTTTATGCGTATGGAACATTTCAGGGATCTTTTATTTCAGCTCATGAAACATGGGCATGTTGCCTTTTATATTTTGGTTCAGTATATTTCTCTTTTCTGCTACTCTCTCTTTCTCTGTCACACTCTGTCTTGTCTGTCCCCCCTTTTTCTGTTCAGGTGTCTCCCGTAACGTTGACCAATCCTGTTGGCACGTCAGGCGTGATGCGTGTGATGGGTGTGGCCTTCCCAGGAGAGAGGGAGAGGGAGGAGTGGGAGAGGGAACAGGAGGAGACACGGAAGAGGGACCACAGACGCATCGGCAAGGTGAGGTGGACGAGGAGCGGGAAGAAAAAAGATCTAGGCCCAATAAGCATAGATATATAAACAACCGGAGACAGGTTGTCATTGGCATGGCAGAGCTACTGTAGCTAGCGGAGTAGTGTAGAAACTATTGCTAACAAACTAACCTATTTTAGCAGGCTAGCTTAGCATCTTGGCTAACTGAGAGGCAAGTGCGACGGTGTCTCAAATGGAGCGTATACTGATATGGGGGAGGTGTGTTTTGCCTCCAGGACCAGGAGCTGTTCTTCTTTAATGACGTCAGTCCTGGAAGCTGCTTCTTCCTGCCTAAAGGAGCTCACATCTACAACACACTCGCTGACTTTATCAAGGTAACACACGCGCACACACAGACGCATCACAATTTTTATGCTTGAAATGTTAGTCTATTTTATATCAATAAAAACACACAAATGTGTGTTTACACACTTACACACAAATGTACTATACTTACCAATCCTATCTTACTAGCTACTGCTTCTACAAAATAGATCAGATATTCACAGGAAGCCTATTTATTTCTGCAGCCAACTCCAACACCCCCGGAATGGCTTGTAGTTTCTCCATCAGAAAAATGCCACTGGTCTCCTGGTCCCAGTTTTTCACAAGTTGTCTATCTGTATTTCGTCTATGGGATAGTGTTAAATGCATAAAAATAGAATGGTCAAACCATTAACTTGAATTAGGAGTCCAGTTCTATTCATTCTATTTCTATGCATTTAACACTATCTGACAGATAAACATTGTAAAATAAACTTAATTGGATTGTTGCAAGCAGCACAGTCACCAACACTCTGGATAACATGCAGACAGCCTAACCAGCTCTGCTAGGGTGAGTAAAATGGTCAGAGTGAGGTGTTCTCTCATTTGTGTCTGGAAGTAGCTAGCAAGTTAGCCAACTTTAGCCAGTTGGGTGATTAACTGCTGTTGTGAGGTCAGAACGCTCGATCAACCCTACTCCTCGGTCAGGGCGTCCAGTGTGTGCTCTGAAAGCTCCTAGAGCGGAGCACTCTGAATTTACGAATGGAGAATCTGACAACACTCTGAATTGACGAACGCCCAGAGCGCTCTCTGAGCACACTCTGGAACTCCAGAGTGAATTTATTAACACCCCCTTAGTATTTTATATGATTTTAGAATAGAATGGCCACAACAATCAGCAAAGTACCCTTCCATGTACACACACAGCCACTAATTCAAACATCTTTACCATGACGGTGACCTCAGGACACTCCTGTTGTAGTCAGGAAATCACCCCAATTACTACACTGTGACTGTCCGTTTTCCAAATAACCCTGGATGACACACGCACAGAGAAGAAATGTGTCTGTAATAATTAAGTTGTTACATCTCTGTTCCTCCCTTTCTCTCCACCCCCCCCCCCCCCAGACTGAGTACAGGAGGCGTGGCTTCCATGAGGTTGTGACCCCTACTCTATACAGCACTGCACTGTGGGAGCGTTCGGGACACTGGGAACACTACAGTGAAAACATGTTTACTGTGACCGGTGACACACACACCTATGCACTCAAACCCATGAACTGTCCAGCACACTGGTGAGAACACACACACCTCTACATTCTGTCTTACTCTGCCCCACACACTGTTCAGGACTTCTCAATAACAGCTCTCTCTGTTCCAGTCTGATGTTTGAGCAGCGTGTAAGGTCATGGAGGGAGCTCCCGTTGCGTTGGGCCGATTTCGGGGCACTGCATCGGAACGAGCTGTCCGGCGCTCTGGGTGGTCTCACCCGGGTCCGCAGGTTCTGCCAGGACGACGCACACATCTTCTGCACTCCCGAACAGGTGCACACACACCTGATTCCTGTCATTTGAACCTTTTAGGATATTTGTCTCACATTTTCCACCCTGGAATTCCTAGGACAGCAGACAGTGGGAGAAAGTGTGATTGTATCCCTGACTCCCCCAATGATTCCCTTATCCCATTAAACCACACGCACACTTGCGCTTATACACACACTGATTCACATGATATTGTGAGGTTTGTTTTCCACTTTGGCTAATCCAATCACTGGAGCAGTCAATACATCAACTGTTCCTCCTCACTCATCTCTGTTAACCCTTAACCCCTGGACTCATCTCTAAGTTAACCCTTAACCCCGAAAGCCCTGGACTCTCCAGTTTCACATCTGTTTATTTATACTGTCTTTTACAATGTTGCATTTACTTTCTCTATTCTGTCTCCATCGCTCTGTCCTCCTTTTCTGGCTGTACTCCTGCCCCCCAATCCCTTCCTGTACCCCCACCCCCCCACACACTCTCTCTCTGTCAGTTGGAGGAGGAGATCATAGCGTGTTTGGACTTTGTGAGGAGTGTGTATCGAGTATTTGGATTCTCCTTCCACTGTCTCCTCTCCACCCGACCTACACCCTGCCTGGGGGAGCCTGAACTGTGGGACCACGCTGAGCAGGTACACACACCACACCACACACACACACACAACATACAGACAGATGTACACGCACAGAGCCAGCTGTGTAAATGTGTTTACTGTCCAACAAGTGATGTCTATAAATCCCAGCACATAGCCTCTATTGTAATCATAATGACATCACGTAATGAGGGACACTTATCCAATCAGTGTTGATATATGGCCATGTGGATGTGACGAACTCAAAGCCCTGTCTGTTCTGTGGCTGCTGTCTATGCCCCCTGCCTCTTCCTCTGTGGAGTAAAGCTCAGGAAATTAACACAGAGAGGAGAAGCTCAATGAAGAAAGGAGATCCTTTCTTTCCATTTTACTCTTTCCTACTTTCTTTCACTCACCTCCCTCTTGTCCCCCTCACTCTCCTCTCTCTCTACCTCTCTCTGTCTCTTTCTCTCTGAGCAGCAGTTGGAGAGGAGTCTGCAGCAGTTTGGAGAGCGCTGGCAGTTCAACCCAGGAGATGGAGCGTTCTACGGGCCGAAGGTCAGTTACACAAGACCCTTCTGTCTGAACGTTGTGTAACGCTGCAACCCGCCCTGAACAGAGCCTTGTTATTAACACTCACACACTCCCACATCTTCCTGTTGTCTTAGATTGACATCCAGATCAAGGACGCCATTGGTCGACAGCACCAGTGTGCCACCATCCAATTGGACTTCCAGCTACCAATCAGATTTGACCTGGAGTATGTGGGGTGAGTCACTCATCTATGTCAGTTCAACCTGTGTGTTCTGGGATGTTCCCTGATGCAACTTCTGCTCTTATATAACTAATGGTAGATTTAATTGGGTTGCACATGGCTGGCAACATTATTAGACTGAGGGAATTTAAAGCTAGAATCCTAAGTTGTTGCATCTGTTTTTGGACTTATAAATGAATTTTATATATATATATATATATATATATATAAAATTCATTTATATCTCAGCAAAAAAGAAACATCCCTTTTTCAGGACCCTGTCTTTCAAAGATAATTAGTAAAAAACAGAATAACTTCACAGATCTTTATTGTAAAGGGTTTAAACACTGTTTTCCATGCTTGTTCAATGAACCATAAACAATGAATAAACATGCACCTGTGGAACGGTCATTAAGACACTAACAGCTTACAGGCGGTAGGCAATTAAGGTCACAGTTATGAAAACTTAGGACACTAAGGAGGCCTTTTTACTGACTCTGAAAAACACCAAAAGAAAGATGCTCTGCTCATCTGCGTGAACGTGCCTTAGGCATGCTGCAAGGAAGCATGAGGACTGCAGATGTGGCCAGGGCAATAAATTGCAATGTCCGTACTGTGAGATGCCTAAGACAGCGCTACAGGGAGACAGGACGGACAGCTGATCGTCCTCACAGTGGCAGGCCACGTGTAACAACACCTGCACAGGATCGGTACATCCGAACATCACACCTGTGGGACAGGTACAGGATGGCAACAACAACTGCCCGAGTTACACCAGGAACACACAATCCCTCCATCAGTGCTTAGACTGTCCTCAATAGGCTGAGAGGGGCTGGACTGAGGGCTTGTAGGCCTGTTGTAAGGCAGGTCCTCACCAGACATCACCGGCAACAACATCGCCTATGGGCACAAACTCACCGTCGCTGGACCAGGAAAAAAGTGCTCTTCACTGACGAGTTGCGGTTTTGTCTCACCAGGGGTGATGGTCGGATTCGCGTCTAGGGCTATTCCCCCCAGAAATGTCCGGGAACTTGCAGGTGCCTTGGTGGAGGAGTGGGGTAACATCTCACAGCAAGAACTGGCAAATCTGGTACAGTCCATGAGGAGGAGATGCACTGCAGTACTTAATGCAGCTGGTGGCCACACCAGATACTTACTGTTACTTTTGATTTTGACACCCCACTTTGTTCAGGGACACATTATTCAATTTCTGTTAGTCACATGTCTGTGGAACTTGTTCATTTTCTCTGTTGTTGAATCATGTTATGTTCATACAAATATTTACACATGTTAAGTTTACTAGAAATAAACGCAGTTGACAGTGAGAGGATGTTTATTTTTTTGCTGAGTGTTTATACATACATACAGTTGAAGTTGGAAGTTTACATACACTTAGGTTAGAGTCATTAAAACTAGTTTTTCAACCTCTCCACAAATTTCTGGTTAACAAACTATAGTTTTGGCAAGTCAGTTAGGACATCTACGTTGTGCATGACACAAGTAATTTTTCCAACAATTGTTTACAGACAGATTATTTCACTTATAATTCACTGTATCACAATTCCAGTGGGTCAGAAGTTTACATACACTAAGTTGACTGTCCTTTAAACAGCTTGGAACATTCCAGAGAATTATGTCATGGCTTTAGAAGCTTCTAATTTAAATCATTTGAGTCAATTGGAGGTGCACCTGTGGATGTATTTCAAGGCCTTCCTTCAAACTCAGTGCCTCTTTACTTGACATCATGGGAAAATCAAATGAATTCAGCTAACAACTCAGATTTTTTTTTTTTGTTCACCTCCACAAGTTTGATTTATCCTTGGGAGCAATTTCCAAATGCCTGAAGGTACCACATTCATCTGTACAAACAATAGTACGCAAGTATAAACACCATGGGACCACACAGCCGTCATACCGCTCAGGAAGGAGACGAGTTCTGTCTCCTAGAGATGAACGTACTTTGGTGCGAAAAGTGCAAATCAATCGCAGAACAACAGCAAAGGACCTTGTGAAGATGCTGGAGGAAATGGGTACAAAATTGTCACATTGTAGGATTTTTTATGAATTTATTTGCAAATTATGGTGGAAAATAAGTATTTGGTCAATAACAAAAGTTTATCTCAATACTTTGTTATATACCCTTTGTTGGCAATGACAGAGGTCAAACGTTTTCTGTAGGTCTTCACTAGGTTTTCACACACTGTTGCTGGTATTTTGGCCCATTCCTCCATGCAGATCTCCTCTAGAGCAGTGATGTTTTGGGGCTGTTGCTGGGCAACATGGACTTTCAACTCCCTCCAAAGATTTTCTATGGGGTTGAGATCTGGAGACTGGCTAGGCCACTCCAGGATCTTGAAATGCTTCTTACGAAGCCACTCCTTCGTTGCCCGGGCGGTGTGTTTGGGATCATTGTCATGTTGAAAGACCCAGCCACGTTTCATCTTCAATGCCCTTGCTGATGGAAGGAGGTTTTCACTCAAAATCTCACGATACATTCATTCTTTCCTTTACACGGATCAGTCGTCCTGGTCCCTTTGCAGAAAAACAGCCCCAAAGCATGATGTTTCTACCCCCATGCTTCACAGTAGGTATGGTGTTCTTTGGATGCAACTCAGCATTCTTTGTCCTCCAAACACGACGAGTTGAGTTTTTACCAAAAAGTTATATTTTGGTTTCATCTGACCATATGACATTCTCCCAATCTTCTTCTGGATCATCCAAATGCTCTCTAGCAAACTTCAGACGGGCCTGGACATGTACTGGCTTAAGCAGGGGGACACGTCTGGCACTGCAGGATTTGAGTCCCTGGCGGTGTAGTGTGTTACTGATGGTAGGTTTGTTACTTTGGTCCCAGCTCTCTGCAGGTCATTCACTGGGTGTGGTTCTGGGATTTTTGCTCACCGTTCTTGTGATCATTTTGACCCCACGGGGTGAGATCTTGCGTGGAGCCACAGATCGAGGGAGATTATCAGTGGTCTTGTATGTCTTCCATTTCCCAATAATTGCTCCCACAGTTGATTTCTTCAAACCAAGCTGCTTACCTATTGCAGATTCTGTCTTCCCAGCCTGGTGCAGGTCTACAATTTTGTTTCTGGTGTCCTTTGACAGCTCTTTGGTCTTGGCCATAGTGGAGTTTGGAGTGTGACTATTTGAGGTTGTGGACAGGTGTCTTTTATACTGATAACAACTTCAAACGGGTGCTATTAATACAGTGGAGGACAGAGGAGCCTCTTAAAGAAGAAGTTACAGGTCTGTGAGAACCAGAAATCTTGCTTGTTTGTAGGTGACCAAATACTTATTTTCCACCCTAATTTGCAAATAAATAAATAAAAAATCCTACAATGTGATTTTTCTGGATTTTCTTTCTCATTTTGTCTGTCATAGTTGAAGTGTACCTATGATGAAAATTACAGGCCTCATCTTTTTAAGTGGGAGAACTTGCACAATTGGTGGCTGACTAAATACTTTTTTGCCCCACTGTATATTGAAGCAACGTCTTAAGACATCAGTCTTAAAGCTTGGTCGCAAATGGGTCTTCCAAATGGACATCGACCCCAAGCATACTTCCAAAGTTGTGGCAAATGGCTTAAGGACAACAAAGTCAAGGTATTGGAGTGGCCATCACAATGCACTGACCTAAATTCTATAGAAAATTTGTGGGCAGAACTGAAAAAGTGTGTGCGAGCAAGGAGGCCTACAAACCTGACTCAGTTACACCAGCTCTGTCAGGAGGAATGGGACAAAATTTACCCAACTTACTGTGGGAAGCTTGTGGAAGGCTACCCAAAACGTTTGACCCAAGTTAAACAATTTAAAGGCAATGCTACCAACTATTTATTGAGTGGTGATCCTAACTGACCTAAGACAGGGAATTTTTACTAGGATTAAATGTCAGGAATTTTAAAAAATTTGTTTAAATGTATTTGGCTAAGGTGTATGTAAACTTCCAACTTCAACTGTACATACACACACTACCGTTCAAAGGTTTGGGGTCACTTAGAAATGTCCTTGTTTTTGGAAGAAAATAAAAACAATTGTCCATAAAATAACATCAAATTGATCAGAAATAGGGTGTAGAGAGTCATTTACAACATCAACAATTGTAGCTGGAAACGGCTGATTTAAAAAAAATAATAATAATAATGGAATGTCTACATAGATGTACAGAGGCCAATCATCAGCAACCATCACTCCTGTGTTCCAATTGCAAGTTGTGTTAACTAAGTTTATCATTTGAAAAGGCTAATTGATCATTAGAAAACCCTTTTGCAAGTATGCTAGAACAGCTGAAAGCTGTTGTGCTGATTTTAAAGAAGCAATAAAACTGGCCTTCTTTAGACTAGTTGAGTATCTGGAGCATCAGCATTTATGGGTTCGATTACAGCCTCAAAATTGCCAGAAACATAGAGCTTTCTTCTAAAACTCGTCAGTCTATTCTTGTTCTGAGACATGAAGACTATTCCATGTGAGAAATTGCCAAGAAACTGAAGATCTTGTACAACGCTGTGTACTACTCCCTTCACAGAACAGCACAAACTGGCTATAACCAGAATAGAAAGAGGAGTGGGAGGCCCCGGTGCACAACTGAGCAAAAGGACAAGTACATTAGTTACATTACATTAGTGTCTAGTTTGAGAAACAGACACCTCACTAGTCTTCCAACTGGCAGTTTCATTAAATAGTACCTGCAAAACACCAGTCTCAATGTCAGCAGTGAAGTGGAGACTCTGCCTAGAAAGCCAGCATCCCAGAGTTGCAAAGAAAAAGCCATATCTCAGACTGGGCAAAAGAACAGACACTGGACAATGTTTGTAAACAACATAAATAAACACTGTATAGCCTCATAACAAGGTTAAACACATGATGATATAATGGATGGTCAGTCCTTGCATCCATAGCTCTGAATTTCACAGTGGTTACATTTCTCCAGGCTCATCAGCTTTTTACCAAAACAGAGGTGGGGTGTCCGCTTTGTTATTGTAGCTTTAAGACTGAAGTGATCATCTCTACCCCTTTCTCCCAACATCTTTCTCTCTTCCCTCACCCTCTCTCTCCCTTGCTCTCTTTACCCTTTCTCTCGCTCTCAGGGGGGATGGAGAGACCCACAGACCAGTGATGGTCCACAGAGCTGTTCTGGGATCACTGGAACGCATGATCGCTATATTGGCTGAGAATTTTGGGGGGAAATGGTGAGAAGTGTGTCTGTATGTCTGTGATTTGATTAATCTAAAATGATACCGTTTTGGTTCTCGCTCTCTTACCCACATTTCTCTTACTCACTCAGTTTCTCTTTCCTTTCCGTCTCTTTCAGGCCTCTGTGGTTGTCTCCAGCGCAGGTCATGATTATTCCTGTAGGGGGAGGTAGTGAGTCATATGCGCAACAGGTCAGGACTCATTATCAGATCTGTGTCCATATGTATCAAGTGTCTCAGATTTGGAGTGCTGATTTAGGGTCAGTTTTGCATTTTGGATCTCAATTCTTAAGATTAAATGAAAAGGAGGAACCTGGTCCTAGATCAGCACTCCTGCTCTGAGGCTCTGTACTGCAGGCTGAAATCAAACCCCCCCCCAGCACACATCAAAAGCTGTACCCCTCAGTGACTCCAGAGGTCGAAGGCTAATCCAACACTACCCATACACGGTTCATGACTCTGAAAAGGACTTGATTTGAGGTTAATTTTGATCAGGTTTTCGTACATGCCACTACTCACATATCAATATATTCTACAAGTTCCATCTGCCACATGATTAATGAGCCAGCAGCAGGTAAGACCAGACACAGGAGATAACATGGAATATAGACATGTAATGTTTCTGAGGCCTTCATCAGGACACGGCTCCTGTTTCTGTCTTAACTTGTCTTGTAAAAAGTCTGCCAGTCACAACATTGCCAATACATCCTCCTGTATGTAATGCGCATGTAGCCCCAGGGGAGGAGAATATATCAACACTGCTAATCTGGGGTCTGTCAGGATGATACATAGCCAGGTAATACAGCCACCAGTGTCTCGGCCCTCAGGGTGGATTTTAAAAGGTGCCCTCCTCTCTGTTATTCTACCGTAGCCTGCTTCCTGTCTCCTCTACCACCACTGTGAGTGATGTGTGTTTTGCTCTTGTTAAGGTGGTCCGACAGTTCCGCGAGGCTGGCTTCATGGCTGACGCGGATGATGACCAGGGTGCCACCTTAAATAAGAAGATCCGCTCTGCACAGCTGGCCCAGTACAACTACATATTTGGTAAGAGTGCGTGGGTGAACATGGATTAGATTACTGCCACAACTTGTAAACATATTGATTCAATAATTGTTTATTTCTGTGTGTGTGTGTCCAGTGGTAGGTGAGAAGGAGTGTGTGAGTGGCACGGTGAGTGTAAGGACCAGAGGGGGGAAGCAGCTAGGGAGGAGACCGACAGAGGAGGTCCTGGCATCACTCACACACCTACGAGACGCACGGAGCAACCAGGATGACTTCTAACACACACCTGTTGTGGATGAAGAATTGCTCACTGTACTTTTGTAATAAAATATAATAACTTCAATGTTTCAACTCTGCTGGGTGTCTTTTGAACACACCTTTCCTGTGTAACTGTCATTATGGACATGGTCATGTTAATGGGGCTGGTGTGTGTGTAACTGTCATTATGGACATGGTCATGTTAATGGGGCTGGTGTGTGTAACTGTCATTATGGACATGGTCATGTTAATGGGGCTGGTGTGTGTGTGTAACTGTCATTATGGACATGGTCATGTTAATGGGGCTGGTGTGTGTGTAACTGTCATTATGGACATGGTCATGTTAATGGGGCTGGTGTGTGTGTGTAACTGTCATTATGGACATGGTCATGTTAATGGGGCTGGTGTGTGTGTGTGTCATTATGGACATGGTCATGTTAATGGGGCTGGTGTGTGTGTGTGTCATTATGGACATGGTCATGTTAATGGGGCTGGTGTGTGTGTGTGTGTGTGTGTGTCATTATGGACATGGTCATGTTAATGGGGCTGGTGTGTGTGAGTGTGTGTGTAACTGTCATTATGGACATGGTCATGTTAATGCGGCTGGTGTGTGTGTAAGTGTTTCATTGTGCAGCACTGGTTGGAGAGACATCCATTTTAGGAGTCTTATCAGAGTTTTCAGGCAACAGCTGTGATTGGTTGTTAATACTCAAATCAGCTCAGCCCTGTTACGTAAGACTGTCATCACTACCTTTAAAAGACTGGAATAGGAAAGGCAGGATACGCAGGGAGCGTGGGGGGATTTGACTAAAATAGGAGAGGGAGCCCTGTGTTTAGTGGAAACAGGAAAGGCAGAACGAAGGTCGGAAGGTTTGAAGTTTTTCCCTCTTTTTTTAATTGAGAGAGGGAGCGACGGAACGGAAAAGACATGAGTCACAACAGTGACAGGACAGCTAGGAGAGACCGGGAGGGGGGGGGGTCACAGATCAAACACGGACTAGACTGGACAAAGAACCTCTTCAACAAAACGGCTATTGGCCAAAGGCGGCGGTTTCGTGTGCTTAGTTCTACGCGAGCACTTCACTGCCGAGACAGAGAGGGAGGCCGAAAGGAGTTGAATTGGGTTCAGGCCAGGGGGCTTTTGGTGTGTATCGGTCCCTAGAGCCAGACACTAAGTGGGTGACCAGACTGAGCATTACCAGAGGAGGAGAGGTTGGACTTGGCCCCACGTTCCAATCACACAGATTAACGGTCAGGCGATTTAAAAACGGACCAAAAAATGAAGCTTAAATCCAATACGCAGGATAAATGTCTTATATTCCTTGTCCCCCTCTTGAATGACTTTCTTTCTCTGAAATGATTGAAGTCGGGAAGTTGTTTGGTGCTGTAAGTGTTCCACAGTAGTTCCAGAGTGGTGTCATGGACCATTAGTATCAGTGAACATTCCCAAAACCATTAGTTACTGATAACTACAAGCTCATCAGTCGGTCACTCTACCCTCCTCACAGCATTCCTTCCCCCTATCTATCTCGCTCTAATCTCTTTCTCCCTACTCTTTCTCTCACTGTACTCTCTTGTTGCTTTCCCTGAACACACAAAGCAATCCTTCATTTGACAGTTCGAGTCGCACAGAGTTCATTCTGAAATTATTTTTAGCCAGAGGGTTGAGAGAGAGGTGGGTTGGGGGGCAGAAAGAGAGGTGGACCTTTTGACGTTAAAGACAATAACAAAGGGAGGTATAGGTCACTATCTCCAGTCCTAGGACTGCCCATAGGCTATAATGTAACATGTCAATAAGGCTATAGGAGGATGAAATGACAATTTGTTTAGGGGGTTGTTTATTTATATATATATATATATAGTAGGTAGCCTACAAGTTCAGGCAGGTACATAAATTACCCAGGATGCATTCCAAATGGCACTATATTCCCTTCTACCTGTCTCAAATGGCACCCTATTCCATTTGACCTGTCCTGAATTGCACCATGTTCCCCATGACCTGTCCCAAATGGTACCCTGTTCCCCTTGACCTGTCCCAAATGGCACCCTGTTCCCTTTGACCTGTCCCTAATGGCACCCCATTCCCATGACTTGTCCCAAATGGCACCCTGTTCCCTTTGACCTGTCCCAAATGGCACCATATTAACTCTTGCGTGTCCCAAATGGCACCATATTAACTCTGGCGTGTCCCAAATGGCACCATATTCCCATTTTGACCTGTCCCAAATGGCACCCTATTTCCTTTGACCTGTCCCAAATGGCACACTATTCCCTATGTAGTTCACAGCCCTGTGGGTTCTGGTCTAAAGTAGTAAACTATAAAGGGAATAGGGTGCCATATGGAACACACTCCAGTTTCAGGTCATCCTTTCTGTGGGAAGGGGGCCGGGAGGCAGGGTGACCGTGACCAGAGGAAGTCAAACAGAACGGTGGTGTGACGTCCTCATGGTGGTACTGTTCTGTTCTGCTGGTATCACTGAGAACCTGTCAGACAATGATTGGTGGGACGTGGACCTGAAATAGACCCCTGTGCCTGGACTCCCTTTCCCCTGCACCTCCTGTAAAAATAACCTTCCTGTATGTATGTATGTTTAACTGTCCTTGTGAGCACCAGAAGTCCTCGCAAGGATAGTAAAACAAGGAAAATTAATTTTGCCGGTCCCCATTTTACTGGCCTCCTGAGGAAAAATACTATTTTAGGCTTAGGGGTTAGGTTTAGGGTTACAATTAGGGATATAATTAAGGTTAATGTTAGATTTAGGGTTAGGATTTTGGATGGGAATCAATTCTTTGGTCCTCACGGAGGTGTGAGAGGGAGAGAGAGAGTTTGCTGCCAGGTGGCTGAGAGTCCAGCCACTCAAAACAATAACAGGAGGTCTGTTGGCCTTTGCAGCAAACAGTGACAACAACCTAGCAGTGTTGAGCCCTCGCTCTCTCCTCTCTCTCGCTGGGCGTGTGGGTTGGCTGGTAATGTTTGGATAGGGGCAAGCCAATTAGTGAAGGAAATATTATTATTTCTGACGGGGGTGTGTGGTGGATGGAACACTTGGAGCGGTGTAGCTCACTGTTACACGCTCCAGTTGCCCAGCTTCAGTCCCTTGAAATTAATTCCTTATTGAGAAACAGACTGGGGGAATAAATCAGCTGTAAGGATTCTGCTGGATATACACCAAACCGTGGGCCCACCCGCACTGATCACTAGACACACACACACACACACACACATAGAAGCCCACTCCCCTCTACACCCCCCCTCCCCCCACATTTCCCAACTTCTGTCCAGATCTGGTCGTTGAGGTTTTCTAAAGTCTTTATTTGATCCAGTCATCTCTCCCAGTCAGGTGGTCGTCTCGCCCAGTCAGGTGGTCGTCTCTCCAATCCTCCTGTGTGGACTTCACACCTCTCACTGGAGCTGTTTACATCTGGCCCTGCATATACAGTGCCTTGCAAAAGTATTCAACCCCCTTGGCATTTTTCCTATTTTGTTGCATTACAACCTGTAATGTAAATGTTTTTATTTGGATTTCATGTAATGGACATACACAAAATATTCCAAATTGGTGAAGTGAAATGAAAAAAATAACTTCTTTAAAAAAAAAAATCTAACACGGAAAAGTGGTGCGTGCATATGTATTCACCCCCTTTGCTATGAAGCCCCTAAATAAGATCTGGTGCAACCAATTTCCTTCAGAAGACACATAATTAGTTAAATAAAGTCCACCTGTATGCAATCTAAGTGTCACATGATCTCAGTATGCATACACCTGTTCTGAAAGGCCCCAGACTCTGCAACACCACTAAGCAAGGGGCACCACCAAGCAAGCGGCACCATTAAGACCAATGAGCTCTCCAAACAGATCAGGGACAAAGTTGTGGAGAAGTACAGATCAGGGTTGGGTTATAAATAAATATCAGAAACTTTGAACATCCCACGGAGCTCCATTCAATCTATTGTTAAAAAATGGTAAGAACATGGCACCACAACAAACCTGCCAAGAGAGGGCAGCCCACCAAAACTCACAGATCAGGCAAGGAGGGCATTAATCAGAGAGGCAACAAAGAGACCAAAGATAACCCTGAAAGGAGCTGCAACGCTCCACAGCAGAGACTGGAGTAGCTGTCCATAGGACCACTTTAAGCTGTACGCTCCACAGAGCTGGGCTTTACAGAAGAGTGTCCAGAAAAAAGCCATTGCTTAAAGAAAATTATAAGCAAACATGTTTGGTGTTCACCAAAAGGCAGGTGGGAGACTCCCCAAACATATGGAAGAAGGTATTCTGGTCAGATGAGACTAAAATTGAGCTTTTAGGCCATCAACGAAAACGAGCAAACCCAACACCTCTCATCGCCCCAGGAATGCCATCCCCACAGTGAATCATGGTGGTGGCAGCATCATGCTGTGAGGATGTTTTTCATCTGCAGGAACTGGGAAACTGGTCAGAATTGAAGGAATGATGGATGGCGCTAAATACAGGGAAATTCTTGAGGGAAACCTGTTTCGATCTTCCAGAGATTTGAGACTGGGACGGAGGTTCACCTTCCAGCAGGACAATGACCCTAAGCATACTGCTAAAGCAACACTCAAGTGGTTTAAGGGGAAACATTTAAATGTCTAGTCAAAGCCCAGACCTCAATCCAATTGAGAATCTGTGGTATGACTTAAAGATTCAATCAAATAAAAAATATTTTGCATCTTCAAAGTGGTAGGCATGTTGTTTAAATCAAATGATACAAACCCCCAAAAATGTGTTTTAATTCCAGGTTGTATGGCAATAAAATAGGAAGAATTCCAGGGGGGGGCGAATACTTTCGCAAGCCACTGTAGCCAGTAATGGATGCACCCTAACACACTCTCACACACACAAACACACGTGATCTGTGAAGGTTTCATGCCCGTGGAGGCATACACACACACACACATATTTACGCTTGCACACACACAAACCCAATGAAAGTGCCAGGTCTGGAGAGGCCCTGCATATAGCCAGTAATGGATGTACCCTCACACACACACACAAACACACACACACACCTCGGTACAGTAAGGTACAGTTCTAGCTCTGGCTTCACTTTGCTCTCAAATATGTCTGCTATGTTCAACAACACACAGCTGACCTGATTTCCTATCCTCTTCTCAGCAGAGAGAGAGGAGGAGGAGAGAAAGAAAGAATGATTTGACAGGAGCAAGGATCGGAGTTGAAAAGAGTGTGTGTGTGTCGGCCCGTCTGTCTCTTCTTTCCAACCACCCTGTGAGAGAGGCGTTTGGTTTATTTTCTCTCCCCAGCGTGGTGAGATGATGCCAAGAGGGAGAGCGAGTTCTCTTCTCAGTTCAGAGGAAGGTGAGGAGGCGAGGAGGCTTGGACTAGTTTAGGAGACGGCGAGAATAAACCTGCTTTCTGCCTCTTTATAAATATTTACTGTATGACTCCTCTCGAAGCAGCTAGCTGGAGGTAAATTCCGGCTTTATGAAAGAGACAGAAAGAGGCAAGTGGAGGGTTAAAGAGTGAGAGAGAGAGAATGAGAGAAAGAACTGGAGAATGAGAGAAAAGAGAGGCCATCGGTTTTGAATTCTGCTGTGTGAGCTGGTGCCAACCTGTGTGGAAAGCCCTTGTGTTCTGATATCTGATATTTCTCATGTCGCTATCCAAATCACACTCGTGGCTGGAGACACTGGAGATTTATGTGGCGATTAGAGAGACAAAATAGTGAGAGAAGACAAAATAACACAGACCTGCACAAATAACACACCTGCACACACTTGCACCTGCATATTTAACCTTTGACATAACATAACTACATTTGTTGGGGGTAAAAACAGGAGCAAGTTATCTGTGTGTGTACAAGTGCTTGTATGAATGCTACAGAATATATTAGATGGAAATGTGTGACATCGACCTAAAGAGGGGGGACATTTTTGAGAAGGGGGGGAAGGGGGACAGAGCAGAGAAAGAGAGAAAGTGGGGAACAGTTTTGGAGACCGATTTGACAGGTGGTCTGTCAACGCTTCACAGTGAACTTCCCACTATGTCCTTCTAGCCAACCAAACCACATCAGAATGTCCTAGCCCAACCAAACCACATCAGAATGTCCTAGCCCAACCAAACCACAACAGAATGTCCTAGCCCAACCAAACCACATCAGAATGTCCTAGCCCAACCAAACCACATCAGAATGTCCTAGCCCAACCAAACCACATCAGAATGTCCTAGCCCAACCAAACGACAACAGAATGTCCTAGCCCAACCAAACCACATCAGAATGTCCTAGCCCAACCAAACCACATAAGAATGTCCTAGCCCAACCAAACCACAACAGAATGTCCTAGCCCAACCAAACCACATCAGAATGTCCTAGCCCAACCAAACCACAACAGAATGTCCTAGCCCAACCAAACCACATCAGAATGTCCTAGCCCAACCAAACCACATCAGAATGTCCTAGCCCAACCAAACCACAACAGAATGTCCTAGCCCAACCAAACCACATCAGAATGTCCTAGCCCAACCAAACCACATAAGAATGTCCTAGCCCAACCAAACCACAACAGAATGTCCTAGCCCAACCAAACCACATCAGAATGTCCTAGCCCAACCAAACCACAACAGAATGTCCTAGCCCAACCAAACCACATCAGAATGTCCTAGCCCAACCAAACCACATCAGAATGTCCTAGCCCAACCAAACCACAACAGAATGTCCTAGCCCAACCAAACCACATCAGAATGTCCTAGCCCAACCAAACCACAACAGAATGTCCTAGCCCAACCAAACCACATCAGAATGTCCTAGCCCAACCAAACCACATCAGAATGTCCTAGCCCAACCAAACCACATCAGAATGTCCTAGCCCAACCAAACCACAACAGAATGTCCTAGCCCAACCAAACCACATCAGAATGTCCAAGCCCAACCAAACCACATCAGAATGTCCTAGCCCAACCAAACCACATCAGAATGTCCTAGCCCAACCAAACCACAACAGAATGTCCTAGCCCAACCAAACCACAACAGAATGTCCTAGCCCAACCAAACCACATCAGAATGTCCTAGCCCAACCAAACCACAACAGAATGTCCTAGCCCAACCAAACCACATCCGAATGTCCTAGCCCAACCAAACCACAACCGAATGTCCTAGCCCAACCAAACCACAACAGAATGTCCTAGCCCAACCAAACCACATCCGAATGTCCTAGCCCAACCAAACCACATCATAATGTCCTAGCCCAACCAAACCACAACAGAATGTCCTAGCCCAACCAAACCACATCAGAATGTCCTAGCCCAACCAAACCACAACAGAATGTCCTAGCCCAACCAAACCACATCAGAATGTCCTAGCCCAACCAAACCACATCAGAATGTCCTAGCCCAACCAAACCACAACAGAATGTCCTAGCCCAACCAAACCACAACAGAATGTCCTAGCCCAACCAAACCACATCAGAATGTCCTAGCCCAACCAAACCACAACAGAATGTCCTAGCCCAACCAAACCACATCAGAATGTCCTAGCCCAACCAAACTACAACAGAATGTCCTAGCCCAACCAAACCACATCAGAATGTCCTAGCCCAACCAAACCACAACAGAATGTCCTAGCCTATCCAAACCACATCAGAATGTCCTAGCCCAACCAAACCACATCAGAATGTCCTAGCCCGACCAAACCACATCAGAATGTCCTAGCCCGACCAAACCACAACAGAATGTCCTAGCCCGACCAAACCACAACAGAATTACCTAGCCCGACCAAACCACAACAGAATGACCTAGACCGACCAAACCACATCAGAATGTCCTAGCCCGACCAAAGCACAACAGAATAACCTAGCCCGACCAAACCACAACAGAATGACCTAGACCGACCAAACCACAACAGAATGACCTAGACCAACCAAACCACATCAGAATGTCCTTCTATGCTTCATATGCTATTGTATGACTGGTTAAAATGTATGATATTATACGCCCTCAAAGTATATGGAACGACCGCAATTCCATTCATGATGTAACCTAACGTAACATATTACGTATAAATTAAGTGTCACAGAATAATATGAATTGTTTGAGACCACATTGCATTTTCACATGCCTTGTCTAGACAAACATTCTGATGTATTGAAGATCTTTGTTGTTGAGGTTGTTGACTCAGTACAGTATGTTTATCACTTGACCACTTGACCATTAAGCCAAGCCAGCAATATATTCCAATCCTTAACATGAAGTTCTCCTAATCCATCTCAGAACCATTCTTGTGAGCACAGTTGTAGAAGCTTAATTTGACCAGTCTTTTGTTGCTGAGAATTTTTTTTACCTGTATTTATTAACTAGGCAAGTCAGTTAAGAACTAATTCTTATTTTCAATGACTGCCTAGGAACAGTGGGTTTACTGCCTTGTTCAGGATTTGTCAGCTCTGGGATTTGATCTTGCAACCTTTCGGTTACTAGTCCGACGCGCTAACCACTAGGCTATGCAGCCGCCCCAAATGCAGATCAGCTTTGTGATTTACATAAATTCCCTGAGAGCCCACACTAACACACAGTATTGTATATATCAGTATTGAACTTTTCATGTAGTCTACTTTTGGCCAGCCAATAGCCTAACCACTGATCAAGCAACATTATGCACTAAACATTCAAATCCTGTTGCTGCAGGATTATGTTTGCTGTGACAATATAGGTCAAATTAAGATCCTACACCTGTAGCTGTGTTTTGAGTCTTCCCATGCAAACTCCCCTTGTTGGGTGTGAGAGTTAATGTGGAGTTAATGTGGAGACAGACAGAGAGAGTGGAACCACAGGAGGCTGCTGAGTGGAGGACAGCTCATAATAATGTTTGGAACGGAGCCAATTAAATGGTATCAAACACATGTATTTTATACCATTCCACCGATTCCGCTCCAGCCATTTAACACGAGCCCGTCCTCCCCAATTAAGATGCCACCAACTTCCTGTGATAGACACTACCTCCCCTCCTAGCCTTCTCTCACCTGCCAAAAGACCACCCATTCTATTGGCCACCTCACTTATTGTCCAACTACCCTCCCTCCCTCCCTCCCTCCCTCTCTCCCTCTCCTTCTGTTCAGACTCAGCTATTCTTTCCTTTACCTCTTTTCCCACTCTGTTAAGAATACACAGTCCTCCTCTTTGATCCATCTATAAGATGCCTCTGGAATGGAACAAATATTGACTCCATCTGACCCAGACAAATCCCTCCCTCCTTCCCTTTCCAGCTCTTTCAATTCAAGAGGCTTGGCATGGGAAACATATGTTAACATTGCCAAAACAAGTGAAGTAGATAATATACAAAAGTGAAATAAACTATTAAAATTAACAGTAAACATTAAACTCACAGAAGTCTCGCTCTCTCTCTCTTTCTCTCTCACTCTCTCTTTCTCTCTCAATTCAATTCAAGGGGCTTTATTGGCATGGGAAACATATGTTTCAAGGGAATATCAAGTGAACTGGATAAACAAAAGTGAAATATACAATCAAAAGTGAACAGTAAATATTCCAAGAGAATAAAGACATTTCAAATATCATATTCTGTCTATATACAGTGTTGTAGCAATGTGCAAATAGTTAAAGTACAAAAGGGAAAATAAATAAATATGGATTGTATTTACAATGGTGTTTGTTCTTCACTGGTTACCCTTTTCTTGTTTCAACAGGTCACAAATCTTGCTGCTGTAATGGCACACGATGGTATTTCTTTCACCCAATAGATATGGGAATTTATCAAAATTGGATTTGTAATCTGAGGGAAATATACATCTCTAATATGGTCATACATTTGGCAGGAGGTTAGGAAATGCAGCTCAGTTTCCACCTCATTTTGTGGGCAGTGTGCACATAGGCAAACCTGGCTCTCAAGAGAAGACAGGCTATGGCGACCATTCTCAATAGCAAGGCTATGTTCACTGAGTCTGTACATAGTCAAAGCTTTCCTTAAGGTTGGGTCAGGTATTCTGCCACTGTGTACTCTCTGTTTAGGACCAAATAGCATTCTAGTTTGCTCAGTTTTTTGTTAATTCTTTCCAATGTGTCAAGTGATTATCTTTTTGTTTTCTTATGATTTGGTTGGGTCTAATTGTGTTGCTGTCCTGGGGCACTGTGGGGTCTGTTTGTGTTTCTGAACAGAGCTCCAGGACCACCTTGCTTAGGGGACTCTTCACCAGGTTCATCTCTCTGTAAGTGATGACTTTGTTAAAGAAGGTTTGGTAATGGCTTCCTTTTAGGTGGTTATAGAATTTAACAGCTCTTTTCTGGATTTTGATAATTAGCAGGTATTGGCCTAATTCTGCTCTGCATGCATTATTTGGTGTTTTACGTTGTACACTGAGGATATTTTTGCAGAATTCTACATGCAATGTCTCAAATTGGTGTTTTTCCCATTTTGTGAAATCTTGGTTGGTGAGCGGACCCCAGACCTCGCAACTATAAAGGGCAATGGGTTCTCTAAATGATTCAAGTATTTTTTTGCCAGATCCTAGTGGTATGTCAAATTTGATTTTCCTTTTGATGGCATAGAAGGCTCTCTCTCGCTTTGTCATTCATTCTTTCTCTACCCCCTCTTTGTCACTGTCTCCCCCTCTTTTTTTTTTACCCCTTTCTGCCTCCACACTCTCGCCCTCTAACGTTGGGCCCCTTTCTCTCTCTAATTCATTACCCCTTCTCTGTGTGTGTAGTGTAGTATTAGGTCAGCCTTCCACTGGGTAAAGGTTTATATAAGACTCTCCATGCCTGTTGATATGGCTGCCAGTCTAGACTCTGCGCCCCCCCCCCCCCCCCTCAATTCAACTCAAAGGGCTTTATTGACTTGGGAAACATGTTTAAATTGCCAAAGCAGGTGAAATAGATAATTAACAAAAGTGAAATAAACAGTAAAAAATGTACAGTAAACATTATACTCACAAAAGTTCCAAAGGAATAGAGACATTTCAAATGTCAAATGTCTCTCTCTCTCTCTCTCCTGGTCCCAGAAAGCCTCATTAAACTTAGCACTCTGACAATGAAAGGGTCAAGGGTATGTGGCAAGAGTAAGAATGCCTGAGGTGTGTAGTGTCTATGTGTGTGTGGTGTGTGAGGTAGCAAAGGGGTGCAGAGGTAGTTAGGGTGGGGGGGATTATTGTTCCCCTGGGGTGGAACTGCCCCGGACCACAGTGCTATTACTCACTACAGCCACCCGAGACAAATAACAGATCTACAGTTATATACCACACACACACACCCTCTTGTGTGATATGGTGATTGCTTGCTAATCAGGGCTGTGTGGTTGGCCGTGCGTGTCTAACAGGTCCCACACTCTGGTTACTGCCTCTGAGATGCAGGAAGAGGGATGCAGAGAGAGAGAATAACCAAGAGGAATATAGAAAAGGGTGTGGAGAAAGGGTCAGGAGGGTCAAGAGAGAGAGTGAGAACAAGAAAGAAAGGGAGAGCGATGGAGAAGGGCACACAGCACTAGAGAGATTACCATGGTGACCACACAAACACAACCTGTTGTTACGCTTTGATAATGGATCAGTTCTGTTGAGTATCAATACGACAGCAGGTCTTTCACACACTCTCTAATACAGTGTAGTACTCTCTAATACAGTGTAGTTAGTTACAGTATAGGCTACATCCTGTGATTGTGTGTGTGTGTGTGTGTGTGTGTGTGTGTGTGTGTGTGTGTGTGTGTGTGTGTGTGTGTGTGTGTGTGTGTGTTTATCCTCATCATTTCATACAACAGAATGTTAGTGTGACAGATGTAATCATAAGCCAGTTGTATAATGTGGTTCAGGCTTTAGATTGGCTTAGACCAGTGTTTGATGTAGCTAATCTCCATCACCATCTCTGTACTCTAGTCATGTTGTGCTTCTGCTGGCCAAGAAAAGCACACTGTCCTCTGAGACCAGTAGCTCTGTGTTAGATCATACCTACCCATACACACATCTCTCTCTCTCTCTCTCTCTCTCTCTCCCCCCCCCCCCCCCCTCCCTCCCTCCCTCTCTAGTGTTTAACTCATAAACCTGTGGCAAACGCAGCCGGAGGCAGTGACTATTCACTCAGGCCAGTCTTATCGGTGTTTGCAGACAACAAATAATGTCACTAAACTTAGTGCCGCGCCAGTTCCAGTTCTGCTTTTGACCCGAAAATCATCGCCACCCCTCTGCCGCTCAACCGCTCCCCAACCACTCTCTGATGTGGTACCGCGCGCGCTGCGCTTTGGGTCCACTTGTATTATCGCCCCTCCAGATTTGGAACGCAACGCGGTCAATGGCTTCCCTCGGGAACGCTCGCGCGCTGTACCATGTCGTTTCTATTCCTGATTGAACCGGTTATAAAAACGGGTTGTGACCGATGCATGCCAATAACAAACACATCAGAACTAAAACATCCACAAAGACGGACATTTCAGAAGTTAATAACAATAAACTATGCGGGTGTGTCTGTTTGGTCTGTCGACTATTCTCATAAGATATTTGCATGATTGATACAGTTCTGTGGAATGATTTTTTTATATTCGATGTTGTAAAACAATAGTCTTGTAATTGTTTTAATTTAATTTATTGGCACTAAAACAATAAGGGGGTTGCGTGCGCGCCACGGGGTGCTACTGTCAGCGCTGCCAACTCTGAGCTCCATGAGCAGTTGTCAACAAAGACTTGATGATTATTAGTGATCAGAACAAGTCTGTACAATAGAACATTCTTATAGAGGGGTTGTTGTGCAACTCAGAAAGCGGCTCTCAGTTACTCAATTATAGATTAGTCAGAGTGGTGCCCGCAGTTTGGTGTGTGCGTGTGTGATATGGAAGGGAGAGAGAGAGTTGTGTAATCTGTCCATTTTGTATCGCTCTTTTTCTCCCCTTCAGGCCCCCCGGCTGCCAGACGTCACACCAGTTTAAAACAAGGACAAAAAAAGTTGTCGGGTGAACGAGAGAAAAAAAACTGAAACCCTTCCCCGATCCGAATCCAGGGAGGAGTGAGTGAGTGTGACAGAACGAGGGGGACCGAGAGAGAGAGAGCACGCGAAGGAACCTTCTCTCACAGCCACACAGAAGACACAGCGGTTGTTCTGACTATCACCGAAAGGAACGGATAATAACTCACCCCGGGAATCAACAAAAACACATATACGGTGGTCAGAAAGTCGTTACCGGGGGGAAATACTTCAGGGCGAGGCCACCGAGAGAATGCGTCTCAGGTTTCTGTACAGGTAAATTGGGGGGACTCTACTGACCGATAGATAACCTGCTCCACGCTTTCATGTGTGCGAAAGCTTTCTAACCAAATTTGATTTCAGTGGCGATGTAGCCTACAGTAAGTGTAGTAGTGTACAGTAAGTATATGTTATCTATACGCATTTAAAACTGTTGAAAAGTCAACTGTTGTGAATAAAGATCCCGTGTGTGCTATAGCATATAGGTAAAGCGTACACGCGCATGTGTTGCGTTGCATCCGCACGATATGTAGAAGGAATTTTCCCTCGGGCTGGGGTTGAGGTTAAAACTCACTGTGTCTGGGCAGATTTTGTAACAGTTCCCACTCTCCCTCCCTGTCCACCTTCTCTCGCTCTCCGTTTTTATTCTACAATGTGCCACTGTAAAGAGAAACGTGGACGCGGGTAGGGGGTCGTTAGTTCAGGCTGAGCGGATCTGTTGTGTCAGGCTGTGCGGGACCTTTGTCTGTGGTTTTGGGATAATTGTTTAGTCTAGTGTGGGCCTGGGGACTGTGGGGAGGGTTTCAGTCGGAGGGGAGACGGCGGCGGTACACACATTGGAGAAACTGCACCAGTCACAGCGGTCACATGTGGCCTGCGGATTTGTGATTGCGGTGATGTTATGGGATTGTGGTGTGTCTTCACAGTTCCCACAATAATTGTGTTGGTGCATCTCAAATCATCTACTTTAGCCCAGTGCTCATGCGTCTGTGTCCTGAGTGTGTAGCTATATAAAAGCACTTTAAAGGAACCTATAATCATGTGGCCAATATAAACCAAAGTCGGAGGCCCCACTCTCCAAGTCTCAAACTATTAAAACAAATGTACATGATGATTTGGGATTGCGAGTGATTGCGTTTGGATGTGGGCTAGTGTGTTTAAAAGCCACAGGGTGTGGACAGGTGGGAGGAAAAACACGGCTGATGTTTGGACGCATTAGTTTGTTTGCACCTTCTCGGCGCGGTCAGATTGATTGAGATGTATGCCGCTGAACCGCTGCTGAACCGCTAGGTCAAAGAAACAGTTATTCCTGAATTCACACGCTGCGCCGGGAAAAAACGACGCATGGTGTGCACCTCTAACATAGCTAGATCTGGAACATTCGACAGAGTGTCAACTGAACTGCTGAGAGTTAGTTTTACAGTATGTCCTATAATGAAAGACAACACATTATGCATGGTGCTTTTACTCATGATAGAACGTTTATTAAACAGCTACTAGAGAGGCTCTGGACTGTTAGGGAAAGATAAGTATGTGTTGACTATTAAATGATATAGTTTATGAAGCTACTGAGGCGTTTTGATAGTCTTAGGATATGAGGATACACAGTGCATCCCCATAATACATCCTCTGCAAGGAAACTCATCATATCTGGTTCTGTTTACTAAACCCCTCTTCACTCTTCCTCTCTATCCCCCTCATCGTTTTATCTCCCTCTTTTCTCTCTCTCTCTCTCTCTCTCTCTCTCTCTCTCTCTCTCTCTCTCTCTCTCTCTTCACTCCCCCTCTCTCTCAGGATTTATGTGCTGTGGGGTTTTGTGGCAGTCACATCCTCTCTGACCAAGGCTGAGAAGAAAAAGGTGAGTAGTGGGTTTACCATAGTGATGGTGATTTGAGGCGATTAGTGTCTGTAATCGTAGTTTAGGGTTCGTGTTCATTTATGAACATTTGAACATCTTGGCCATGTTCTGTTATAATCTCCACCCGGCACACCCCTCATAGCCTGGTTCCTCTCTAGGTTTCTTCCTAGGTTTTGGCCTTTCTAGGGAGTTTTTCCTAGCCAATGTGCTTCAACACCTGCATTACTTGCTGTTTGGGGTTTTAGGCTGGGTTTCTGTACAGCACTTTGAGATATCAGCTGATGTACGAAGGGCTATATAAATTGATTTGATTTGATTTGGTGGATCAACCCATGAAAGCCTGCAGTGAGTGGTGCACCATCTCACTGTGTGACCAGTGGTCAGATCGGGCCCGGGTCAGTGGTCGTGAGTCAGTAATGGTCTCGGCTCTGTGGCAGCTGTGTTTTTGTGATGTCACTCATTACCGAAGTCCCTTGGTGGCGGAGTGGTCCCCTGACACAGAGACAGGTGTGGCTGTTATTTGACCTATTGTAGCCCTGGACATGCTCAGAAATAGAACACACACACACACACACACACACACACACACACACACAATGTCCATACACCTACTATTACATACACATACAGGCATGTACGCTCTTTCTCTCAGAGTGGTCGTGCACAGACTCATGTTTTGGTTTTTGCTGAATGGAAACTTTTGTTCAGGTCTCTCTCTAGCTGTTCTGCCAACAAGGCACAAACACACGCGCACACACACAGCTCTGAGTTATGAAATGAAAAACATTTAAACAGATCCACAGAGGAACACATCAAAGCCTTGCCTGTTACACACGCACATGCACACACAGCGCACTGGGCTCAGCATGCCAGGCCAGAGCTGGCTTTGCCACAGCACTTCCACAAGGCCATCCATCCATATTCCACAAGGTTGATGATTTTATTCCTCAGTTCATAAAACTGCTTTAAAGCTACTGCCAGCATAAGTGAACTTAGCTTAGACGTCTTCTATTTCCTAGCCCGCTGAACAACATCTAGGGATTCTGGCAGTGAAATTTTGACACCAATTGAAGGCAGATTTGCTCAGGCAGGGGCCAACAGAACCAGAGAGGCCTGTCTAGGAAACACTTGTTACATGTTTACTACATCTTTATCCAACCAGCACTTACAGTCTCACGTCAGAATTAGACCTTCATCCATGTTTCTCAAACGTCAAACTTCAAAGATGTTCCAAACATCAAATTTCAAAGTGTTTAAGGGTAAGTTTAGGCATTTATCTGTATTTTTAAAATGTTTTGTTAACCCATCCTCCACCCCTCTTATGAAGACAAACATATATATTTCTTTTACAGCTTTTCTGCTATGTATACATACATTTTACATATACATTTTACATATACATTTTACCTACACGGTACTTCTATATAAAGCAGTCACATAACAATAATACATTACCAAACATCAGTTCTTTAATCCCACCCCTCAGCCACTCTCAGCCCATTCCACCTATCACCATAGACCTCAGCTCTTTAATCCCACCCCTCAGCCATTCTCAGCCCGTCCCACCTATCACCATAGACCTCAGCTCTTTAATCCCACCCCTCAGCCATTCTCAGCCCATCCCACCTATCACTATAGACCTCAACTCTTTAATCCCGCCCCTCAGCCACACTCAGCCCATCCCACCTATCACCATAGACCTCAGCTCTTTAATCCCACCCCTCAGCCATTCTCAGCCCATCCCACCTATCACTATAGACCTCAACTCTTTAATCCCGCCCCTCAGCCACTCTCAGCCCATCCCACCTATCACCATAGACCTCAGCTCTTTAATCCCACCCCTCAGCCACTCTCAGCCCATCCCACCTATCACCATAGACCTCAGCTCTTTAATCCCACCCCTCAGCCACTCTCAGCCCATCCCACCTATCACTATAGACCTCAGCTCTTTAATCCCGCCCCTCAGCCACTCTCAGCCCGTCCCACCTATCACCATAGACCTCAGCTCTTTAATCCCGCCCCTCAGCCATTCTCAGCCCATCCCACCTATCGCTATAGACCTCAGCTCTTTAATCCCGCCACTCTCAGCCCATCCCACCTATCACTATAGACCTCAGCTCTTTAATCCCGCCCCTCAGCCACTCTCAGCCCGTCCCACCTATCACTATAGACCTCAGCTCTTTAATCCCGCCCCTCAGCCACTCTCAGCCCATCCCACCTATCACTATAGACCTCAGCTCTTTAATCCCACCCCTCAGTCACTCTGAGCCCAGCCCACCTTTCACCATAGACCTCAGCTCTTTAATCCCGCCACTCTCAGCCCATCCCACCTATCACTATAGACCTCAGCTCTTTAATCCCGCCCCTCAGCCACTCTCAGCCCGTCCCACCTATCACTATAGACCTCAGCTCTTTAATCCCGCCCCTCAGCCACTCTCAGCCCATCCCACCTATCACTATAGACCTCAGCTCTTTAATCCCACCCCTCAGTCACTCTGAGCCCATCCCACATTTCACCATAGACCTCAACTCTTTAATCCCGCCACTCTCAGCCCATCCCACCTATCACCATAGACCTCAGCTCTTTAATCCCGCCCCTCAGCCATTCTCAGCCCATCCCACCTATCGCTATAGACCTCAGCTCTTTAATCCCGCCACTCTCAGCCCATCCCAGCTATCACTATAGACCTCAGCTCTTTAATCCCGCCCCTCAGCCACTCTCAGCCCGTCCCACCTATCACTATAGACCTCAGCTCTTTAATCCCGCCCCTCAGCCACTCTCAGCCCATCCCACCTATCACTATAGACCTCAGCTCTTTAATCCCACCCCTCAGTCACTCTGAGCCCAGCCCACCTTTCACCATAGACCTCAGCTCTTTAATCCCGCCACTCTCAGCCCATCCCACCTATCACCATAGACCTCAGCTCTTTAATCCCGCCCCTCAGCCATTCTCAGCCCATCCCAACTATCGCTATAGACCTCAGCTCTTTAATCCCGCCACTCTCAGCCCATCCCACCTATCACTATAGACCTCAGCTCTTTAATCCCGCCCCTCAGCCACTCTCAGCCCATCCCACCTATCACCATAGACCTCAGCTCTTTAATCCCACCCCTCAGCCACTCTCAGCCCATCCCACCTATCACCATAGACCTCAGCTCTTTAATCCCACCCCTCAGCCACTCTCAGCCCATCCCACCTATCACTATAGACCTCAGCTCTTTAATCCCGCCCCTCAGCCACTCTCAGCTCGTCCCACCTATCACCATAGACCTCAGCTCTTTAATCCCGCCCCTCAGCCATTCTCAGCCCATCCCACCTATCGCTATAGACCTCAGCTCTTTAATCCCGCCACTCTCAGCCCATCCCACCTATCACTATAGACCTCAGCTCTTTAATCCCGCCCCTCAGCCACTCTCAGCCCATCCCACCTATCACCATAGACCTCAGCTCTTTAATCCCGCTCCCCAGCCACTCTCAGCCCATCCCACCTATCACCATAGACCTCAGCTCTTTAATCCCACTCCTCAGCCACTCTCAGCCCATCCCACCTATCACTATAGACCTCAGCTCTTTAATCCCGCCCCTCAGCCACTCTCAGCCCATCCCACCTATCACTATAGACCTCAACTCTTTAATCCCGCCCCTCAGCCACACTCAGCCCATCCCACCTATCACCATAGACCTCAGCTCTTTAATCCCACCCCTCAGCCATTCTCAGCCCATCCCACCTATCACTATAGACCTCAACTCTTTAATCCCGCCCCTCAGCCACTCTCAGCCCATCCCACCTATCACCATAGACCTCAGCTCTTTAATCCCACCCCTCAGCCACTCTCAGCCCATCCCACCTATCACCATAGACCTCAGCTCTTTAATCCCACCCCTCAGCCACTCTCAGCCCATCCCACCTATCACCATAGACCTCAGCTCTTTAATCCCACCCCTCAGCCACTCTCAGCCCATCCCACCTATCACTATAGACCTCAGCTCTTTAATCCCGCCCCTCAGCCACTCTCAGCCCGTCCCACCTATCACCATAGACCTCAGCTCTTTAATCCCGCCCCTCAGCCATTCTCAGCCCATCCCACCTATCGCTATAGACCTCAGCTCTTTAATCCCGCCACTCTCAGCCCATCCCAGCTATCACTATAGACCTCAGCTCTTTAATCCCGCCCCTCAGCCACTCTCAGCCCGTCCCACCTATCACTATAGACCTCAGCTCTTTAATCCCGCCCCTCAGCCACTCTCAGCCCATCCCACCTATCACTATAGACCTCAGCTCTTTAATCCCACCCCTCAGTCACTCTGAGCCCAGCCCACCTTTCACCATAGACCTCAGCTCTTTAATCCCGCCACTCTCAGCCCATCCCACCTATCACTATAGACCTCAGCTCTTTAATCCCGCCCCTCAGCCACTCTCAGCCCGTCCCACCTATCACTATAGACCTCAGCTCTTTAATCCCGCCCCTCAGCCACTCTCAGCCCATCCCACCTATCACTATAGACCTCAGCTCTTTAATCCCACCCCTCAGTCACTCTGAGCCCATCCCACATTTCACCATAGACCTCAACTCTTTAATCCCGCCACTCTCAGCCCATCCCACCTATCACCATAGACCTCAGCTCTTTAATCCCGCCCCTCAGCCATTCTCAGCCCATCCCACCTATCGCTATAGACCTCAGCTCTTTAATCCCGCCACTCTCAGCCCATCCCACCTATCACTATAGACCTCAGCTCTTTAATCCCGCCCCTCAGCCACTCTCAGCCCGTCCCACCTATCACTATAGACCTCAGCTCTTTAATCCCGCCCCTCAGCCACTCTCAGCCCATCCCACCTATCACTATAGACCTCAGCTCTTTAATCCCACCCCTCAGTCACTCTGAGCCCAGCCCACCTTTCACCATAGACCTCAGCTCTTTAATCCCGCCACTCTCAGCCCATCCCACCTATCACCATAGACCTCAGCTCTTTAATCCCGCCCCTCAGCCATTCTCAGCCCATCCCAACTATCGCTATAGACCTCAGCTCTTTAATCTCGCCCCTCAGCCACTCTCAGCCCATCCCACCTATCACCATAGACCTCAGCTCTTTAATCCCACCCCTCAGCCACTCTCAGCCCATCCCACCTATCACCATAGACCTCAGCTCTTTAATCCCACCCCTCAGCCACTCTCAGCCCATCCCACCTATCACTATAGACCTCAGCTCTTTAATCCCGCCCCTCAGCCACTCTCAGCTCGTCCCACCTATCACCATAGACCTCAGCTCTTTAATCCCGCCCCTCAGCCATTCTCAGCCCATCCCACCTATCGCTATAGACCTCAGCTCTTTAATCCCGCCACTCTCAGCCCATCCCACCTATCACTATAGACCTCAGCTCTTTAATCCCGCCCCTCAGCCACTCTCAGCCCATCCCACCTATCACCATAGACCTCAGCTCTTTAATCCCGCTCCCCAGCCACTCTCAGCCCATCCCACCTATCACCATAGACCTCAGCTCTTTAATCCCACTCCTCAGCCACTCTCAGCCCATCCCACCTATCACTATAGACCTCAGCTCTTTAATCCCGCCCCTCAGCCACTCTCAGCCCGTCCCACCTATCACCATAGACCTCAGCTCTTTAATCCCGCCCCTCAGCCATTCTCAGCCCATCCCACCTATCGCTATAGACCTCAGCTCTTTAATCCCGCCACTCTCAGCCCACCCCACCTATCACTATAGACCTCAGCTCTTTAATCCCGCCCCTCAGCCACTCTCAGCCCATCCCACCTATCACCATAGACCTCAGCTCTTTAATCCCGCTCCCCAGCCACTCTCAGCCCATCCCACCTATCACTATAGACCTCATCTCTTTAATCCCGCCCCTCAGCCATTCTCAGGCCATTCCACCTATCACTATAGACCTCAGCTCTTTAATCCCGCCCTCAGCCACTCTCAGCCCGTCCCACCTATCACCATAGACCTCAGCTCTTTAATCCCGCCCCTCAGCCATTCTCAGCCCATCCCAACTGTCGCTATAGACCTCAGCTCTTTAATCCCGCCACTCTCAGCCCATCCCGCCTATCACTATAGACCTCAGCTCTTTAATCCCGCCCCTCAGCCACTCTCAGCCCGTCCCACCTATCATCATAGACCTCAGCTCTTTAATCCCGCCCCTCAGCCATTCTCAGCCCATCCCACCTATCGCTATAGACCTCAGCTCTTTAATCCCGCCCCTCAGCCACTCTCAGCCCGTCCCACCTATCACCATAGACCTCAGCTCTTTAATCCCGCTCCCCAGCCACTCTCAGCCCGTCCCACCTATCATCATAGACCTCAGCTCTTTAATCCCGCCCCTCAGCCATTCTCAGCCCATCCCACCTATCGATATAGACCTCAGCTCTTTGATCCGCCACTCTCAGCCCATCCCACCTATCACTATAGACCTCAGCTCTTTAATCCCACCCCTCAGCCATTCTCAGCCCATTCCACCTATCACTATAGACCTCAGCTCTTTAATCCCGCCCTCAGCCACTCTCAGCCCGTCCCACCTATCACCATAGACCTCAGCTCTTTAATCCCGCCCCTCAGCCATTCTCAGCCCATCCCAACTGTCGCTATAGACCTCAGCTCTTTAATCCCGCCACTCTCAGCCCATCCCGCCTATCACTATAGACCTCAGCTCTTTAATCCCGCCCCTCAGCCACTCTCAGCCCGTCCCACCTATCATCATAGACCTCAGCTCTTTAATCCCGCCCCTCAGCCATTCTCAGCCCATCCCACCTATCACTATAGACCTCAGCTCTTTAATCCCGCCCCTCAGCCACTCTCAGCCCATCCCACCTATCACCATAGACCTCAGCTCTTTAATCCCGCTCCCCAGCCACTCTCAGCCCATCCCACCTATCACCATAGACCTCAGCTCTTTAATCCCACTCCTCAGCCACTCTCAGCCCATCCCACCTATCACTATAGACCTCAGCTCTTTAATCCCGCCCCTCAGCCACTCTCAGCCCGTCCCACCTATCACCATAGACCTCAGCTCTTTAATCCCGCCCCTCAGCCATTCTCAGCCCATCCCACCTATCGCTATAGACCTCAGCTCTTTAATCCTGCCACTCTCAGCCCATCCCACCTATCACTATAGACCTCAGCTCTTTAATCCCGCCCCTCAGCCACTCTCAGCCCATCCCACCTATCACTATAGACCTCAGCTCTTTAATCCCACCCCTCAGTCACTCTGAGCCCAGCCCACCTTTCACCATAGACCTCAGCTCTTTAATCCCGCCACTCTCAGCCCATCCCACCTATCACCATAGACCTCAGCTCTTTAATCCCGCCCCTCAGCCATTCTCAGCCCATCCCAACTATCGCTATAGACCTCAGCTCTTTAATCCCGCCACTCTCAGCCCATCCCACCTATCACTATAGACCTCAGCTCTTTAATCCCGCCCCTCAGCCACTCTCAGCCCATCCCACCTATCACCATAGACCTCAGCTCTTTAATCCCACCCCTCAGCCACTCTCAGCCCATCCCACCTATCACCATAGACCTCAGCTCTTTAATCCCACCCCTCAGCCACTCTCAGCCCATCCCACCTATCACTATAGACCTCAGCTCTTTAATCCCGCCCCTCAGCCACTCTCAGCTCGTCCCACCTATCACCATAGACCTCAGCTCTTTAATCCCGCCCCTCAGCCATTCTCAGCCCATCCCACCTATCGCTATAGACCTCAGCTCTTTAATCCCGCCACTCTCAGCCCATCCCACCTATCACTATAGACCTCAGCTCTTTAATCCCGCCCCTCAGCCACTCTCAGCCCATCCCACCTATCACCATAGACCTCAGCTCTTTAATCCCGCTCCCCAGCCACTCTCAGCCCATCCCACCTATCACCATAGACCTCAGCTCTTTAATCCCACTCCTCAGCCACTCTCAGCCCATCCCACCTATCACTATAGACCTCAGCTCTTTAATCCCGCCCCTCAGCCACTCTCAGCCCGTCCCACCTATCACCATAGACCTCAGCTCTTTAATCCCGCCCCACAGCCATTCTCAGCCCATCCCACCTATCGCTATAGACCTCAGCTCTTTAATCCCGCCACTCTCAGCCCACCCCACCTATCACTATAGACCTCAGCTCTTTAATCCCGCCCCTCAGCCACTCTCATTCCATCCCACCTATCACCATAGACCTCAGCTCTTTAATCCCGCTCCCCAGCCACTCTCAGCCCATCCCACCTATCACTATAGACCTCATCTCTTTAATCCCGCCCCTCAGCCATTCTCAGCCCATTCCACCTATCACTATAGACCTCAGCTCTTTAATCCCGCCCTCAGCCACTCTCAGCCCGTCCCACCTATCACCATAGACCTCAACTCTTTAATCCCGCCCCTCAGCCATTCTCAGCCCATCCCACCTATCGCTATAGACCTCAGCTCTTTAATCCCGCCACTCTCAGCCCATCCCACCTATCACTATAGACCTCAGCTCTTTAATCCCACCCCTCAGCCATTCTCAGCCCGTCCCACCTATCACCATAGACCTCAGCTCTTTAATCCCGCCCCTCAGCCATTCTCAGCCCATCCCAACTGTCGCTATAGACCTCAGCTCTTTAATCCCGCCACTCTCAGCCCATCCCGCCTATCACTATAGACCTCAGCTCTTTAATCCCGCCCCTCAGCCACTCTCAGCCCGTCCCACCTATCATCATAGACCTCAGCTCTTTAATCCCGCCCCTCAGCCATTCTCAGCCCATCCCACCTATCGATATAGACCTCAGCTCTTTGATCCGCCACTCTCAGCCCATCCCACCTATCACTATAGACCTCAGCTCTTTAATCCCACCCCTCAGCCATTCTCAGCCCATTCCACCTATCACTATAGACCTCAGCTCTTTAATCCCGCCCTCAGCCACTCTCAGCCCGTCCCACCTATCACCATAGACCTCAGCTCTTTAATCCCGCCCCTCAGCCATTCTCAGCCCATCCCAACTGTCGCTATAGACCTCAGCTCTTTAATCCCGCCACTCTCAGCCCATCCCGCCTATCACTATAGACCTCAGCTCTTTAATCCCGCCCCTCAGCCACTCTCAGCCCGTCCCACCTATCATCATAGACCTCAGCTCTTTAATCCCGCCCCTCAGCCATTCTCAGCCCATCTCACCTATCGCTATAGACCTCAGCTCTTTAATCCCGCCCCTCAGCCACTCTCAGCCCGTCCCACCTATCATCATAGACCTCAGCTCTTTAATCCCGCCCCTCAGCCAATCTCAGCCCATCCCACCTATCACTATAGACCTCAGCTCTTTAATCCCGCCCCTCAGCCACTCTCAGCCCATCCCACCTATCACTATAGACCTCAGCTCTTTAATCCTGCCCTCAGCCACTCTCAGCCCGTCCCACCTATCACCATAGACCTCAGCTCTTTAATCCCGCCCCTCAGCCATTCTCAGCCCATCCCAACTGTCGCTATAGACCTCAGCTCTTTAATCCCGCCACTCTCAGCCCATCCCGCCTATCACTATAGACCTCAGCTCTTTAATCCCGCCCCTCAGCCACTCTCAGCCCGTCCCACCTATCATCATAGACCTCAGCTCTTTAATCCCGCCCCTCAGCCATTCTCAGCCCATCCCACCTATCGCTATAGACCTCAGCTCTTTAATCCCACCCCTCAGCCACTCTCAGCCCATCCCACCTATCACCATAGACCTCAGCTCTTTAATCCCGCCCCTCAGCCACTCTCAGCCCATCCCACCTATCACTATAGACCTCAGCTCTTTAATCCCACCCCTCAGCCACTCTAAGCCCATCCCACCTATCACTATAGACCTCAGCTATTTAATCCCACCCCTCAGCCACTCTGAGCCCATCCCCCCTATCACCATAGACCTCAGCTCTTTAATCCCGCCACTCTCAGCCCATCCCACCTATCACCATAGACCTCAGCTCTTTTATCCCGCCCCTCAGCCATTCTCAGCCCATCCCAACTATCGCTATAGACCTCAGCTTTTTAATCCCGCCACTCTCAGTCCATCCCACCTGTCACCATAGACCTCAGCTCTTTAGTCCCGCCCCTCAGCCATTCTCAGCCCATTCCACCTATCACTATAGACCTCAGCTCTTTAATCCCGCCCCTCAGCCACTCTCAGTCCGTCCCACCTATCACCATAGACCTCAGCTCTTTAATCCCGCCCCTCAGCCATTCTCAGCCCATCCCACCTATCGCTATAGACCTCAGCTCTTTAATCCCGCCACTCTCAGCCCATCCCACCTATCACTGTAGACCTCAGCTCTTTAATCCCACCCCTCAGCCACTCTCAGCCCATCCCACCTATCGCTATAGACCTCAGCTCTTTAATCCCACCCCTCACCCCTTTTGCGACCTGTATGGCGCAGCTGTCAACATTTTGGGCCTCAAATGAAACTGGTATATTTTCTATTTATGCCAATTCCTTTCAGCCAATTTGTATCTTTAATATATGGCAGGCAAACAAGTTCTCTACCTTCTCCCTTTTCCACTTGCCTCCTCCATATTTGTGGTAATGCTGCAATCAGTTGGTTGTAAGTTTGGATTGAGCAGACATTCCCATATATTTTCAATAGCAGCTATTGAAAATATATGGGAATGCCTGCTCATAGCTCAACCGTTTCTATTCATAATATCATTAATAAATATAATACCTATTAAATCCATAAAGAATGTGTTTTTATTAATCAGTATAATCACTAACATTTGTTGTAATATTTGTTCTACCTTTTCTGGAGGATAAAACTGAAATTGTAACCAGCTTTGTATGGCTTGTTTAAGAAAGGGCAATACTTTAAACAAAATGTCATTTTCAATTACAGAAAATTACAACTTCTTGGAAATGACAAGTTGTAATCTGTATGAAGGCAAAAAGGCAATTTTTGTAAAAAGGATGAGCCTTTCTTAATCATCTACTGGAGAAGCATTTTGGGTTTTAATATAACTTATGTATGAGTGAAGCTTTAAGTGAGAGGTTTAAAGCTTTAATATTGAATCATTTTAGGCCCCCCAAACTCATATTCATTATATAAATAAGCACATTTAATTTTGTCTGTTTTTTTGCTCATATGAATTAAAAAACAACTCGTCTGCAGTAGGCAGTGCCATTAGTAAGTAAGTAAGCTGTGATAGGACCAAAGAGTTAATCAATGTGATTTTTCCATAAATAGACAAGTGTTTACCTCTCCATGGTTGCAGAATCTTATCTATTTTTGCTAACTTTTTATTGAAATTGATTGTGGTAAGTTCATTTATATTTTTGGAGATGTGAATACGAAGTATGTCTAATTCACCATCCGCCCATTTTATTTGTAAACTACAAGGTAGTGTAAACATTGTCTTTTAACGATCCAATATGTAATATGGTGCACTTGTCATAATTAAGTTTTAGTCCAGAGAGGCTAGAAAAGTGATCAAGATCTTCATTGAAACTGTGCAGGGATCCAGATTGAAACTGTGCAGGGATCCAGATTGAAACTGTGCAGGGATCCAGATTGAAACTATGCAGGGATCCAGATTGAAACTGTGCAGGGATCCAGATTGAAACTATGCAGGGATCCAGATTGAAACTATGCAGGGATCCAGATTGAAACTGTGCAGGGATCCAGATTGAAACTGTGCAGGGATCCAGATTGCGGAATTCAGAAAAATCTTGAGTCATCGGCATACATTGACACTTGTTTTTATCCCCTGGATTTCTAACTTCTTGATGTTCTTGTTGGATCTAATTTTAATAGCTAGCATTTCAATGGACATAATAAATAGATATGGAGACAACGGACAGCCTTGTTTTACTCCTCTTAAAAGCTCAATACTCTCTGAGAAGTAACCATTATTTACTATTTTACATCTGGGGTTGCTGTAAATAACTTTAACTCATTGTATAAGATATTCACATAAATTAAAGTAATCCAGGCATTTATATATACATTCTAGTTGTTCTTTATCAAACGCATTTAAAAATCTGCTATGAAGACCAGGCCTGGTATCTTTGATGTTACATAATGTTCAATTGTTTCAAGTAATTGTCGTATATTATCTCCAATATATCGTCCAAACCTGTCTGATCAGGATGAACAATATCTGGTAAAACCTTTTTATTCTATGTGCTATGCATTTCGCCAGGATCTTTGGTGCCTCCAGTTTTATAAATGGACTGGATCTTTATACTTACCACCAGGGTCCTGTTTTAGTAGTAATGAAATCAGACCTTCTTGTTGAGTAGCTGAACGTCTACTAATTTAAAATATGCTAATAATGGAGTAATTAAAACATGCTAATAGTGGATCTTTGAGTAAATCAAAAAAGGTCTGATATACAGTGGGGCAAAAAAGTATTTAGTCAGCCACCAATTGTGCAAGTTCTCCCACTTAAAAAGATGAGAGAGGCCTGTAATTTTCATCATAGGTACACTTCAACTATGACAGACAAAATGAGAAAAAAAATCCAGAAAATCACATTAGGAAATAAATCTTTACAGTTAACATCATTCAGTGGAAATGGAGGAGACTGAAAAGAAAACATTATGCTTAAAATATTTAGCTTTCAAAATATAATTTGGTGAATCATGGATGACTCCATAATTTGTAACGAGTTTCTGCAAATTATTTTTGGTAACATTTCTATGATAAAGATTCAAGAAAACACTTGTGCATTTTTCACCATTTTCCATCCAATTCGCTTTATTCTTGTTAAACATTACACTTGTTCGTTCTTATCGTTCTTAAGTACCTCCAATTCTTTTTGTTTTTCCTGTAACCAATTTTGTGCCTCTTTAGGCATTAACTCTGCATTTTTAAGGTTAGGGTTAAGTTTAGGAATTAACTCAGAAATCTTAAGGTTAGGCATGAACTCTGAATGGTTAAGGTAAGGGTTAAGGTTTGGGATAGGCTTTAAACAAAAACTTCAAAAACAACTTTCTATCACTGGATTTCAACATGCAACCTTTTGCATCAGAGGCAGACGCCCATCCACCATCCCCGTCCACAACACCCTTGAATGTAACAGCGCTCACTGTTGCCCCTAGTGGCTGGTTCCCACATCATCTCCCAACATCCTCAGACATGGATGGATGTCTAGTACTGACTTGTATCACGGGTGACCTGGCTGGTTTATCATATTGCTGATCTGTTCTTGTGTGTGTGTGTGTGTTCGTGTTCGTGTTCCAGGCGACAGGCAGAAGATCTCGACAGGTGGACAATAGTCCGGAGGGGGTGTGGTCTGCCTGGGAGGAGTGGTCAGGATGTTCTCAGAGTTGTGGAGTGGGCGTGTCACAGAGAACCAGAAAGTGTGAAGCTCCTCCCCGTCCCTTAACTCCACCCCTCTCCCACTCTCTTCCAAACTGGGGCGGTTCATCGTTCCTCCCAGGGAGGGCAGGGGGTCCCAACCATGGCTCTGTCATCTCCGCCATCCACCCCTTCTACTCCCCTCATTACTCTAGGAACCAGCAATCCCAGTACGGGGGAGGAGGTGGGGGAGGGACAGAGAGACAGCCAGACCCCTTCTATCCCCCCTCACTCCCATCATCCAATCAGAACCCAGGACTGTCTCTCTATCGGGACACTCCTATAGGAGGAGCGGCAGGAGCTGTGCCAGCGCAGTCCTCCAATCCCACGTCTCCCCTCTATCGCCCGGAATTCTCATCACCCAATCAGGAGCCAGGTTCTGTTTATCGCTCCCCCTCATTTCCTGCCCCCCCATCCAGCTACAGCCAACCAGCACAGGCCGCCCGCCGGCCAACCAATCCTGGAACAGGGAGGGCGGGAGGAAGTGGCAGCAGAAGGTCAGTGTTGCCCAATAGGGGGGCTCTGCCTGCTAGTAGGTGAGTATGATTGGATGATCGTGTTGGCAAGGAAACTGTTTACTGTAGATGTTGTGTAAATGTTGTTTTAGACGTCATGTAAATGTTAAGACGTTGTTGTTAAGGCGTTAGTAGTATGAGTTGAGTCATTCGGTTGATGTGGGAGTGTGAGTCATGGGAGTGTGAGTTGCTGTGCCATTAGCCACTAGTTCTGCTCAATATCATGACCTCCATACAGATAGACTCCTTAGGGCTCTCACTCTCCTGTGCTCTGCCTCCAACTCTCACTGTAGGCTGTAAGCTGATGGCTCCAGTTGTGGAGAATGTCAATCATTTTAAGAGCAGATAAGAGTTCTGTCATCATGTGTAATATTTCCCTGTCTAACCCCCCCCCCCCCCCCCCCCCCCCCCCCTCTCTCTCTCTCTCTCTCTCTCTCTCTCTCTCAGGTCCTCTTCTATCCGTCCGGGTCAGTTTGGTTACGGCAGGGTTCCCTTCTCTCTGCCATTACACCGGCAAAACCGGCAGGCCCGCCACACTGAGCACAGCAATGCTACCATAGCAACCCTGGTACTAGAGACCGAGGGGCAGGAGGGAACTGTTGTTAACATTGACCAAATGGACAGATCTGGAGAAGAGAAGAGGAGGGGAGAGAAGGAGAGGGAGGGAGGCAAGAACCACAAACTGAATAGGGGAGAGAGGGAGCATGAGAGGAGAGAGGAAGAAAGGAAGAGAGAGGGGGAGAGTACGGAGTCACCTGTCGCTAAGGCATTAATAATGACAACCATAGCTAAACCAGAAAGGAATGGACAGAGGGACACGGACACTCACAGACAGACGGACAGACAGAGACAAGCTGCTGCGGAGCGAGGGAGGGAGAGAGGGAGAGAAAGAGAGAGAGTGCCCTCGACCCTCCCTCACTCACACAGTCTCTCTCCCTTCCAGCCCAACCACGACAGAATCATTGATAGACGCGCCCCTCCTCCCCTCCCCCCTCTGCCTCACCCCTACTCCCCCCCTCTCTCTCACCCCTACTCCCCCCCTCTCCACCACTCCTCTTCCCAGCACAGAGAGAGAGAGTCCCCCTATGGGTTCAACCCTCAGCTCCAATCCCCTCACCCTGGACCCCCCCAACCCAACATCTACCCCCTGCAACATCAGCAGCACCCCCACCCCCTGGCCGAGGGGGAGACAGGGGGACAGAGATTACCCCCCCAGAACTACAGGTGTTCGGGAGCAGAGAATGAGTATCGTCGGTGCTTCTCACAGGTAAGAGCAGATGCCTTGGGTCTTGAAATGCCTCGGTGGTTGGAGTGAAGAGTTAGTATACCAGTAGTTAACTAGGAGGTGGTTCCTGTATGAGTGTAGAGTTAGTAACACCAGTATTAACTAGGAGGTGGTTCCTGTATGAGTGTAGAGTTAGTAACACCAGTATTAACTAGGAGCTGGTTCCTGTATGAGTGTAGAGTTAGTAACACCAGTATTAACTAGGAGCTGGTTCCTGTATGAGTGTAGAGTTAGTAACACCAGTATTAACTAGGAGCTGGTTCCTGTATGAGTGTAGAGCTAGTAACACCAGTATTAACTAGGAGCTGGTTCCTGTATGAGTGTAGAGTTAGTAACACCAGTATTATCTAGGAGCTGGTTCCTGTATGAGTGTAGATAGAGTTAGTAACACCAGTATTAACTAGGAGCTGGTTCCTGTATGAGTGTAGAGTTAGTAACACCAGTAGTTAACTAGGAGCTGGTTCCTGTATGAGTGTAGAGTTAGTAACACCAGTATTAACTAGGAGCTGGTTCCTGTATGAGTGAAGAGTTAGTAACACCAGTATTAACTAGGAGCTGGTTCCTGTATGAGTGTAGAGTTAGTAACACCAGTATTAACTAGGAGCTGGTTCCTGTATGAGTGTAGAGTTAGTAACACCAGTATTAACTAGGAGCTGGTTCCTGTATGAGTGTAGAGTTAGTAACACCCGTATTAACTAGGAGGTGGTTCCTGTATGGCCATAGTGATACAGTATCTGTGGTAGTGATGGCTGGCTGTACAGTAGTAAGGTGTGTATGGGCAGTCATATGGAAACTGTCTGGCTGCTTGTACTCTCTGGGCTTTTACTGTTATGATCGGAATATCCTTCACGCTTATACAAGCAATGCTGTGTGTGTGTGTGTGTGTGTGTGTGTGTGTGTGTGTGTGTGTGTGTGTGTGTATGTGTGTATGCGTGTGTGTGTGTATGTGTGTATGCGTGTGTGTGGTGCGTGTGTATGTGTGTGTGTGGTGCGTGTGCGTGTGTGTGTGTGTAACGCCAGATCTGGCCTTGTGGGCTTGCAGGTCTTGTGATTGTAGTGTTATCGACTGGATTACTCTCTGTATAGTAGCTGTAGTGTGTTGGTGTGTGTGGGGTGGGGTGGATGATATGGCTGTGACCTGTATCTGTAGTGTGTTGGTGTGTGTGGGGTGGGGGATATGACTGTGACCTGTATCTGTAGTGTGTTGGTGTGTGTGTGGGGTGGGGGATATGACTGTGACCTGTATCTGTAGTGTGTTGGTGTGTGGGGGGTGGGGGATATGGCTGTGACCTGTATCTGTAGTGTGTGGTACAGTCCCATAGTACCAGATGGGTTAACAATCTTTGGATGGGATTTGACTCTAGAATGTCATAAAAGAGACCAGGAAGTGTTCCCTGGAGCCAACGGTTCATGTTGTTTCACTCAGTCCCAGTCAAATCCATGGAGTTCTATTTACCGGGAGGAGGTCCATCTGGCTCCTAGTGTGGACATACTTCCTGAGGAACCTTGGAATGTATGACATCACTGTCTGATCCAGCCACATCTCATTCTACAGTCAATATGACATAATCATGATTGTCCTGTGTGATGTGTAACTATCAGAGATGAGCTGTGTGTGTGTGTGTGTGTGTGTGTGTGTGTGTGTGTGTGTGTGTGTGTATTATGAGGGGGAACCCCTGGTTAGTGTTTGGTTGGCCTGCCGGAGGTCTCTCCGAGGCTCATTGAGTGACAAAGCTATCTGAGGTATCTTATCTGAGGTAGAGAGATATGATAATACTGAGCTGGTCTGGATCTCACACACGCACACACACACACGCACACAGAGAAACACGCACGCACGCACACACGCACACAAACACACACACACACAGTTATACTCCTAGTGTTAAACACATTTAGCTTTTGGCAGCTGTCCATGTGTACCAGTGGCATTAACAACAGTCCTGTGATGGTTCACTCACCAGGCTACATATTTGTGTGGGTGTACTGTGTGAATGTGTGTCACAACATTCTATGTTTAAGCCTGATCATGTGTGTGTACATGTGTTTACTCTGTTGCATAGAAGCAATAGGGGAACTGAGAGAGGGATAGAGGAAGGAGGGAGAGGAGAAAAGTAGAGGAGGGGGGGAGTGACTCATTTAAGTAGTAGTGAAAGAAGGTATTGTGTATAGAAATCTGTATGCAGAGGGAGGGTGGAGGGGAGATGGGGAGAGAAGGGCATAGCAAACACCGGGAGAGGGAGAGAGACCTGTGAGAGTGAGAGGTCACAGAGAGGTAGAGATAGATATAGAGGTAGAGAGAGAGATGAAGAACTCACAGAGAGATATATAGATAGATATAGAGAGAGAGATAGATAGAGAGATATAGAGAGAGCGATCACAGAGGTAGAGAAAGAGATATTTAATTTTTTTATTTCCCCTTTATTTAACCAGGTAGGCTAGTTGAGAACAAGTTCTCATTTACAACTACGACCTGGCCAAGATAAAGCATAGCAGTGTGAACAGACAACACAGAGTTACACATGGAGTAAACAATTAACAAGTCAATAACACAGTAGAAAAAAAAGAGTCTATATACATTGTGTGCAAAAGGCATGAGGAGGTAGGCGAATAATTACAATTTAGCAGATTAACACTGGAGTGATAAATTATCAGATGGTCATGTACAGGTAGAGATACTGGTGTGCAAAAGAGCAGAAAAGTAAATAAATAAAAACAGTATGGGGATGAGGTAGGTAAATTGGGTGGGCTATTTACCGATGGACTAGCTGCAGCGATCGGTTAGCTGCTCAGATAGCAGATGTTTAAAGTTGGTGAGGGAGATAAAAATCTCCAACTTCAGCGATTTTTGCAATTCGTTCCAGTCACAGGCAGCAGAGAACTGGAAGGAAAGGCGGCCAAATGAGGTGTTGTCTTTAGGGATGATCAGTGAGATACACCTGCTGGAAGTGAACTGAGATAAGGCGGAGCTTTACCTAGCATGGACTTGTAGATGACCTGGAGCCAGTGGGTCTGGCAACGAATATGTAGCGAGGGCCAGCCGACTAGAACATACAGGTCGCAGTGGTGGGTGGTATAAGGTGCTTTAGTAACAAAAGGGATGGCACTGTGATAAACTGTATCCAGTTTGCTGAGTAGAGTATTGGAAGCTATTTTGTAGATGACATCGCCGAAGTCGAGGATTGGTAGGATAGTCAGTTTTACTAGGGTAAGTTTGGCGGCGTGAGTGAAGGAGGCTTTGGTGTGGAATAGAAATCCGACTTTAGATTTGATTTTAGATTGGAGATGTTTGATATGAGTCTGGAAGGAGAGTTTACAGTCTAGCCAGACACCTAGGTACTTATAGATGTCCACATATTCTAGGTCGGAACCATCCAGGGTGGTGATGCTAGTCGGGCGTGCGGGTGCAGGCAGTGAACGGTTGAAAAGCATGCATTTGGTTTTACTAGCGTTTAAGAGCAGTTGGAGGCCACGAAAGGAGTGTTGTATTGTATTGAAGCTCGTTTGGAGGTTAGATAGTACAGTGTCCAAGGAAGGGCCAGAAGTATACAGAATGGTGTCGTCTGCGTAGAGGTGGATCAGGGAATCGCCCGCAGCAAGAGCAACCATTGATATATACAGAGAAAATAGTCGGCCCGAGAATTGAACCCTGTGTCACCTCCATAGAGACTGCCAGAGGACCGGACAACATGCCCTCCGATTTGACACACTGAACTCTGTCTGCAAAGTAGTTGGTGAACCAGGCAAGGCAGTCATTAGAAAAACCGAGGCTACTGAGTCTGCCGATAAGAATATGGTGATTGACAGAGTCGAAAGCCTTGGCCAGGTCGATGAAGACGGCTGCACAGTACTGTCTTTTATCGATGGCGGTTATGATATCGTTTAGTACCTTGAGGTGCTGAAAGAAAGAGAGTGGGTAGAGAAATGCAATACACTCTTAGATTTTTTGGTTGTGGAAATGGAACCCAAAAGGATTCTACCTGGAACCAAAAAGTGTTCTTCAAAATGGTTCTCCTATGGGACAGCCGAAGAATCCTTTTAGGTTCTAGATAGCCCTTTTTTTTCTATGAGTGTAGAAGGTCAGAGATAGGGGTCAGAAAGTTACTGGAGTTAATGGGGAATATAGCTAGAGGCAGAGCGAGAGAGAGAGAGTGAGAGAGAGACAGAGACAGAGACATACAAAGAGAGATAGAGAGAGACAGAGATAGATGGAGCATTCCCTCCCACATATGCCCCCCTAGGCACAACTATGACAACATAACCAACAAAAACGGGTCACAACTCCTGCAGCTCTGTCGCACGCTGGGTATGTACATAGTCAATGGTAGGCTTCGAGGGGACTCCTATGGTAGGTACACCTATAGCTCATCTCTTGGCAGTAGTACTGTAGACTACTTTATCACTGACCTCAACCCAGAGTCTCTCAGAGCGTTCACAGTCAGCCCACTGACACCCCTATCAGACCACAGCAAAATCACAGTCTACTTAAACAGAGCAATACTCAATCTTGAGGCATCAAAGCCAAAGGAACTGAGTAACATTAAGAAATGCTATAGATGGAAGGAATGCAGTTTGGAAACCCACCAAAAAACAATTAGGCAACAAATTCAATCCCTTTTAGACAATTTCCTGGGTAAAATGTTCCACTTCAATAGTGAAGGTGTAAACTTGGCAGTAGAACATCTTAACAGTATATTTGACCTCTCAGCTTCTCTATCAAATCTAAAAATCTCAAATAGAAAACCGAAGAAAATGAACAACATTGACAAATGGTTTGATGAAGAATGCAAAAATCTAAGAAAGAAATTGAGAAACCTGTCCAACCAAAGACCCGGAAAACCTGAGTCTACGCCTTCACTATGGTGAATCACTAAAACAATACAGAAATACACTACGGAAAAAGAAGGAACAGTATGTCAGAAATCAGCTCAATGTAATTGAAGAATCCATAGAATCTAACCACTTCTGGGAAAATTGGAAAACACTAAACAAACAACAACACGAATAATTATCTATCCAAAATGGAGATGTATGGGTAAACCACTTCTCCAATCTTTTTGGCTCTATAACAAAGAATAAAGAGCAAAAACATATACATGATCAAATACAGATCTTACAATCAACTATTAAAGACTACCAGAACCCACTGGATTCTCCAATTACATTGAATGAGTTACAGGACAAAATAAAAACCCTCCAACCCAAAAAGGCCTGTGGTGTTGATGGTATCCTCAATGAAATGATCAAATATACAGACAACAAATTCCAATTGGCTATACTAAAACTATTTAACATCATCCTTAGCTCTGGTATCTTCCCCAATATTTGGAACCAAGGACTGATCACCCCAATCCACAGAAGTGGAGACAAATTTGACCCCAATAACTACCGTGGAATATGCGTCAACAGTAACCTTGGGAAAATCCTCTGCATTATCATTAACAGCAGACTCGTACATTTCCTCAATGAAAACAATGTACTGAGCAAATGTCAAATTGGCTTTTTACCAAATTACCGTACAACAGACCATGTATTCACCCTGCACACCCTAATTGACAACCAAACAAACCAAAACAAAGGCAAAGTCTTCTCATGCTTTGTTGATTTCAAAAAAGCCTTCGACTCAATTTGGCATGAGGGTCTTCTATACAAAATGATGGAAAGTGGTGTTGGGGGTAAAACATACGACATTATAAAATCCATGTACACAAACAACAAGTGTGCGGTTAAAATTGGCAAAAAACACACATTTCTTCACACAGGGTCGTGGGGTGAGACAGGGATGCAGCTTAAGCCCCACCCTCTTCAACATATATATCAACGAATTGGCGCGGGCACTAGAAATGTCTGCAGCACCCGGCCTCACCCTACTAGAATCCGAAGTCAAATGTCTGCTGTTTGCTGATGATCTGGTGCTTCTGTCACCAACCATGGAGGGCCTACAGCAGCACCTAGATCTTATGCACAGATTCTGTCAGACCTGGGCCCTGACAGTAAATCTCAGTAAGACCAAAATAATGGGGTTCTAAAAAAGGTCCAGTCACCAGGACCACAAATACAAATTCCATCTGTTGCCCTAGAGCACACAAAAAACTATACATACCTTGGCCTAAACATCAGCGCCACAGGTAACTTCCACAAAGCTGTGAACGATCTGAGAGACAAGGCAAGAAGGGCATTATATGCCATCAAAAGGAACATAAATTTCAACATACCAATTAGGATTTGGCTAAAAATACTTGAATCAGTCATAGAGCCCATTGCCCTTTATGGTTGTGAGGTCTGGGGTCCGCTCACCAACCAAGACTTCACAAAATGGGACAAACACCAAATTGAGACTCTGCACGCAGAATTCTGCAAAAATATCCTCTGTGTACAACGTAGAACACCAAATAATGCATGCAGAGCAGAATTAGGCCGATACCCACTAATTATCAAAATCCAGAAAAGAGCCGTTAAATTCTATAACCACCTAAAAGGAAGCGATTCCCAAACCTTCCATAACAAAGCCATCACCTACAGAGAGATGAACCTGGAGAAGTGTCCCCTAAGCAAACTGGTCCTGGGGCTCTGTTCACAAACACAAACACACCATACAGAGCCCCAGGACAGCAGCACAATTAGACCAAACCAAATCATGAGAAAACAAAAAGATAATTACTTGACACATTGGGAAGAATTAACAAAAAAACAGAGCAAACTAGAATGCTATTTGGCCCTAAACAGAGAGTACACAGTGGCAGAATACCTGACCACTGTGACTGACCCAAAATTAAGGAAAGCTTTGACTATGTACAGACTCAGGGAGCATAGCCTTGCTATTGAGAAAGGCCGCCGTAGGCAGACATGGCTCTCAAGAGAAGACAGGCGATGTGCTCACTGCCCACAAAATGAGGTGGAAACTGAGCTGCACTTCCTAACCTCCTGCCCAATGTATGACCATATTAGAGAGACATATTTCCCTCAGATTACACAGATCCACAATGAATTCGAAAACAAATCCAATTTTGATAAACTCCCATATCTACTGGGTGAAATTCCACAGTGTGCCATCACAGCAGCAAGATGTGTGACCTGTTGCCACAAGAAAAGGACAACCAGTGAAGAACAAACACCATTGTAAATACAACCCATATTTATGCTTATTTATTTTATATTGTGTCCTTTAACCATTTGTACGTTGTTACAACACTGTATATATATATAATATGACATTTGGATTGTCTTTATTGTTTTGAAACTTCTATTTGTGTAATTTTTACTGTTAATTTTAATTGTTAATTTCACTATATATATTCACTTTATATATTATCTACCTCACTTGCTTTGGCAATGTTAACACATGTTTCCCATGCCAATAAAGCCCCTTGAATTGAATTGAATTGGAGAGAGAGAGAGATAGAGATAGGGAGAGACGGAGAGAGAGAGAGACGGAGAGAGAGAGACAGAGAGAGATAGATGGAGAGACAGAGAGAGAGATAGATGGAGAGACAGAGAGAGAGATAGATGGAGAGAGAGAGAGAGATAGATGGAGAGAGAGAGAGAGATAAATGGAGAGAGAGATAGAGAGAGAGAGACAGAGATAGATGGAGAGAGAGATAGAGAGAGAGACAGAGATAGATGGAGAGAGAGAGATAAATGGAGAGAGACAGAGAGATGGAGAGAGAGAGAGAGAGAGACAGAGAGAGATAGATGGAGAGAGAGAGAGAGACAGAGATAAATGGAGAGAGACAGAGATAAATGGAGAGAGACAGAGAGAGATGGAGCGAGAGAGACAGAGATTGATGGAGAGAGACAGAGACAGAGAGAGAGAGAGATGGAGAGACAGAGAGAGAGATAGATGGAGAGAGAGAGAGATAAATGGAGAGAGACAGAGATAGATGGAGAGAGAGATAGAGAGAGAGACAGAGATAGATGGAGAGAGACAGAGATAAATGGAGAGAGATAGAGAGAGAGACAGAGATAGATGGAGAGAGACAGAGATAAATGGAGAGAGACAGAGATAGATGGAGAGAGACAGAGATAGATGGAGACAGAGATAGATGGAGAGAGACACAGAGAGAGATATATGGAGAGAGAGAGACAGCAGGAAGAGAAAGGGAAGTATGTGACAGAGGAAGAAGAGAAGGATTCATGGAAAGGTACACAAGCTGAAAGAGAGAGTGTGTGCATGTGTAAGAAGAGCAGAGGTTTTAGGATGAGAGAGAAAGAGAGGAGAGGAAAGTGTGGAATGTGGAGAGAAACCGACTGAAGGAGAACAAAACGAGAGGAGTACACTTTGACCTGACTTCTGAGTGAAAGGAACTATTAAGAAAGATTGTCTTCTCTCTCTTTCATTCTTCCCTTGCTCTCTTTCCCACATCTACTATAGAGTCAATATTTACTCAGTGTCAAGGGAGCATGCCTCCACACAACAAGCACCTAGGCCTTATCTACTGTATCTAATATACACTATATATACGAAAGTATGTGGACACCCCTTCAAATTAGGGGATTCTGCCGCTATGTCAGGATTACCCGTTGTGTATAAAATCAAGCACACCGCCATGCAATCTCCATAGACAAACATTGGCAGTAGAATGGCGCTTACTGAAGAGCTCCATGACTTTCAACGTGGCACCATCATAGGATGCCACCTTTCCAACAAGTCAGTTCGTCAAATTTTTGCCCTGCTAGAGTTGCACCGGTCAACTGTAAGTGCTGTTATTGTGAAGTGGAAATGTCTAGGAGCAACAACGGCTCAGCCGCGAAGTGGTAGGCCACACAAGCTCACAGAACGGGAGAGAGAGACAGAGTGCTGAAGCGTGTAGCACGTAAAAATCGTCTGTCCTCGGTTGCAACACTCACTACCGAGTTCCAAACTGCCTCTGGAAACAAAGTCAGAGCTGTTCGTCTGGAGCATAATGAAATGGGTTTCCATGGCCAAGCAGCCGCACACAAGCCTAAGATCACCATGCACAATGCCAAGCGTCCTCTGGTGTGGTATAAATCTTGCCGCCATTGCACTCTGGAGCAGTGGAAACGTGTTCTCTGGAGTGAGGAATCACACTTCACGACGAAACACGACTCTGCCATGCTGCACTGCTTCTTGACACACTGCTCGCTTAACCCGGAAGCCAGCCGCACCAATGTGTCGGAGGAATCACCGTACAACTGGCAACACGAGTCAGCTTGCAGGCACCCGGCCCGCCACAAGGAGTTGCTAGAGCGCGATGGGACAAGGACATCCCAGCCGGCCAAATGATGGGCCAATTGTGCACTGCCTTACGAGTCTCCCGGTCGCGGCTGGCTGCGTCACAGCCTGTGATCGAAGCCGGGGCTGTAGTGACGCCTGTAGCACTGCGATGCAGTGCCTTAGACCGCTGTGCAACTCGGGAGGCCCCAGAAATGCTTTGTCGAGATCGGTGTAGAAGAACATGACTGGTCTGCACAGAGGCCTGACCTCAACCCCATCGAACACCTTTGGGATGAATTGGAACGCCGACATCAGTACCCAACCTCACTAATGCTCTTGTGGCTGAATGGAAGTAAGTCCCTGCAGCAATGTTCCAACATCTAGTGGAAAGCCTTCCCAGAAGAGTGGATGCTGTTATAGCAGCAAAGAGGGGACCAACTCCATATTAAGGCCCATGATTTTGGAATGAGATGTTCGACGAGCAGGTGTCCACATACTTCTGGCCATGTATATAATATACTATACGACTGCATCTATAACAGTCAGTGCTATAATGAGAGATGTATGACAGCTTCATCACAGGAGCAATATTAAGAGCAGTCCAGTTTACTGTATGGTCTAAGATAAGTACCGCTTGAGTTACACTGCTGGTAGAAGTTGCTGCTAGGCCTCAGATCTGGCTGGGATCAGCTTACCCTTGCTAAACTACTGATCTTAGGTCAGTTTCTGGAGGTTACTTCATCCACCCTGATTTACAGCATGATCCAAGTACTGTCAAATGTATCACATGATGTAGTTGAAGCAACAATTACTCTACAAAACGGGTATGTACTGTCTGAACAGCCAGTACATAATACCATGTATTATCATGGTATTGGTCTCACACACAACAGAGATGGATGTTGAGTATCCTGCCCTCTCTCCCAAAGTCTTGGCTAAGATAACGGCAGTATTGTTCTCTGAAAAGTTCAGCAATGACAAAATTATTATTGTTTCGAGTCGTTATGAAGTCCCGAACAGACCCAGATGTGTTGGGTAGGACACACACACACACACACACTTTGTCGAGTGGAGTGTGTGTGTAATTATTATCAGCCATGCTATCCATACTGACTAAGTTAGTTTTCTTCTGGGTCCCTTCCAAATAGCTCCAGGGGCAGCGGTGTCCTTGTGACCCAGTGCTGCATCCAAACTCCTGTGTGTGTTTATGAAGCGTTCAGAGAAGTAGAACATGTTCATTTCTCATTTGACTCTATCCTTCTAGTGAACAGACCCAATGAGTATGTCTCAGTGTACATCTGTTTCAATGTGATGACCTGATAACGTGGGTCGTCCATCTTGGGAGGTGGTGGACAGACAGACAGCTGGCTTCCTGTGCAGTGATGTATGAGAGTCTATTGTAGTGTTTATCACATGGAGGCTCGGCTTCCTCCTGGGTCAAGGCTAACTCTGAGACATGGCTGGAGACTCCTATGGCTGGAGACTGACTGACTGTGGTGTCGTTGGAGTCTACATCCATGTCCATATCTCAGGGTTATAGGTCAAGGCTACAGGCTGGAAAACATGCTTTATCATTAAAATGGGTCAGAATACAAGTCTGAACTGTTGTTCAGTTAGGAAGCTGACCAACAGATTACACATAAACCCACCTGGAAGTGTGTGAGTTGTTTGTGTGTATCTTTGTCTGTTTCTGTGTCTATGTGTTCTTGAGTCGATATGTACAGCTGTTTATTGATGTGAGGGCCTGGACAGGCTGAGAGGACTAGGGGCCATTCCCAGGTGGGCAATCCCTGTTCCGTCACCTAGATGATCCGTGTGGAAACAGCTGCAGAGGAAGGTTCCCAAGAATGTCTGTTCCCCTAAGGAGTAGGGCACACCCAGGAGGGTGTGTGTGTTTGTGTGGTCAACAACAGCTTTCACAGTGGAATGTTCTGTGTGATCAAGACTTAGCGTTTGTGTGTTTACAGAACTTCTATGTTTTGCTGTTTATGGGCATTCCAATAGTGTTTTTCTGTCTGTGTTTGTAGAAGTGCAGTTGATTGGTCTGTCAGTGTGGGCATCCTCTCTGTCCTCTGTACTGTGTGGCACAGTGGAGGTTGTTGAAGGGAGGACGGCTCATAGTAATGGCTGGAATGTAGTCAATGGAATAGTACCATTCTATTCCATTGACTCCATTCCAGCCATTCCTATGAGCCGTCCTCCCCTCAGCAGCCTCCACTGGTGTGGCACTAAGAGTAGAGCTCAGTAGTACAAAGCCCCTGGGCCTTGGGGATGGAGACCCTGGTTGATTCCCCTCTCACTAATGGCCCTATTCATTACAGACAGACAGACCCTCCCCTCCTTCTCCTCCTTCGTCCCCTCCTCCCTCCCTCCTCCTCACTCCTTCTCCGCCCTCGACTCCCCTCCTCCCTATTTCTCACCCATCCCCTCCCTCCTCTCCCCTCCAGTAAAACACACCTGTAACTCCCTCCCCCCTCCAGTAAAACACACCTGTAACTCCCTCCTCCCCTCCAGTAAAACACACCTGTAACTTCCTCCTCCCCTCCAGTAAAACACACCTGTAACTCCCTCCTCCCCTCCAGTAAAACACACCTGTAACTCCCTCCTCCCCTCCAGTAAAACTCACCTGTAACTCCCTCCTCCCCTCCAGTAAAACACACCTGTAACTTCCTCCTCCCCTCCAGTAAAACTCACCTGTAACTCCCTCCTCCCGTCCAGTAAAACTCACCTGTAACTCCCTCCTCCCCTCCAGTAAAACACACCTGTAACTCCCTCCTCCCGTCCAGTAAAACTCACCTGTGACTCCCTCCTCCCCTCCAGTAAAACTCACCTGTAACTCCCTCCTCCCCTCCAGTAAAACACACCTGTAACTCCCTCCTCCCGTCCAGTAAAACACACCTGTAACTCCCTCCTCCCCTCCAGTAAACCACACCTGTAACTCCCTCCTCCCCTCCAGTAAAACACACCTGTAACTCCCTCCTCCCCTCCAGTAAAACACACCTGTAACTCCCTCCTCCCCTCCAGTAAAACACACCTGTAACTCCCTCCTCCCGTCCAGTAAAACACACCTGTAACTCCCTCCTCCCCTCCAGTAAAACACACCTGTAACTCCCTCCTCCCCTCCTGTAAAACACACCTGTAACTCCCTCCTCCCCTCCAGTAAACCACACCTGTAACTCCCTCCTCCCGTCCAGTAAAACACACCTGTAACTCCCTCCTCCCCTCCAGTAAAACACACCTGTAAGTCCCTCCTCCCCTCCTGTAAAACACACCTGTAACTCCCTCCTCCCCTCCAGTAAAACACACCTGTAACTCCCTCCTCCCCTCCAGTAAAACACACCTGTAACTCCCTCCTCCCCTCCAGTAAAACTCACCTGTAACTCCCTCCTCCCCTCCTGTAAAACTCACCTGTAACTCCCTCCTCCCCTCCAGTAAAACACACCTGTAACTCCCTCCTCCCCTCCAGTAAAACACACCTGTAACTCCCTCCTCCCCTCCTGTAAAACACACCTGTAACTCCCTCCTCCCCTCCAGTAAAACACACCTGTAACTCCCTCCTCCCCTCCTGTAACTTAGCTTACTGTAACTTACTCCCTCTGTCTTTCATTTGCTCACACAACTACTGCCATGCATCGACTCTCTCTTTCCTTCTCTCTTTCTTCTACCTATTCATTACATACCCCCCCTATCCTCCCCCTATCCTCCCCCTATCCTCCCCTTTGCCCAGCTCTAAAGCACAGCACACCTATAACTTTCTCTGGCTCTCTCACAGGTCTATTCAGTAGCTATTACTCTCTCCCCTTTACCCTTCTCACTCCTTCTCCCCCTTTCTCCTCCCCCAGTAGTAAAACATACCTCAGACTTTAACTGCTCTACTAGATTGGTCTTCACTCTCTCTGTCTTTTACCAGTCTATAGAACTAAAGTGACTTGTATCTTTCACCAGTCTATAGAACTAAAGTGACTTGTATCTTTCACCAGTCTATAGAACTACAGTGACTTGTATCTTTTACCAGTATAGAACTAAAGTGACTTGTATCTTTCACCAGTCTATAGAACTACAGTGACTTGTATCTTTCACCAGTCTATAGAACTAAAGTGACTTGTATCTTTCACCAGTCTATAGAACTACAGTGACTTGTATCTTTCACCAGTCTATAGAACTACAGTGACTTGTATCTTTTACCAGTATAGAACTAAAGTGACTTGTATCTTTCACCAGTCTATAGAACTACAGTGACTTGTATCTTTCACCAGTCTATAGAACTAAAGTGACTTGTATCTTTCACCAGTCTATAGAACTACAGTGACTTGTATCTTTCACCAGTCTATAGAACTACAGTGACTTGTATCTTTTACCAGTCTATAGAACTAAAGTGACTTGTATCTTTCACCAGTCTATAGAACTACAGTGACTTGTATCTTTCACCAGTCTATAGAACTAAAGTGACTTGTATCTTTCACCAGTCTATAGAACTACAGTGACTTGTATCTTTCACCAGTCTATAGAACTACAGTGACTTGTATCTCTTTTGTTCGGGGCATGGTTTACATCAGCCAATGCTTCTTGTGAATAGAAAACTCAAATTTTATAAGTGTTGTTTTATAGGGAAAGGAAGCTCTAACCAACATCTCCAATCTCTTTTCATTGATTGGACTCCAGGTTAGCTGACTCCTGACTACAATGAGCTTTTGGAGAAGTCATTAGCCTAGGAGTTCACATACTTTTCCCAACCTACACTGTGAATGTTTAAATGATGTATTCAATATAGACAAGAACAATACAATCATGTGTGTTATTAGTTTAAGCAGACTGTGTTTGTATGTTGTTTTGACCTAGATCCGATCAAATGTGATGACCAATTGATGCAGAAATGCAGGTCATTCCAAAGGGTTCACCTACTTTTCTTGCCACTGTGGACTTGTTGTGAGAAGATTCTGTAGTTCACTGAAGTTCTGTGTTATTCTAGGAATGTTTCTGTTCCATGTTTCTGACGTCTGTAACAGTTGATTTATAACACCCTTCTTCTTTCATTTCCCCATTGCCTCTCTTTCTCCTCTTTCTTCAGTTTCAATACTGTCACAAAACTCTCGCTCTCTTTCTCCTCTTTCTTCAGTTTCAATACTGTCACAAAACTCTCACTCTCTTTCTCCTCTTTCTTCAGTTTCAATACTGTCACAAAACTCTCACTCTCTTTCTCCTCTTTCTTCAGTTTCAATACTGTCACAAAACTCTCACTCTCTTTCTCCTCTTTCTTCAGTTTCAATACTGTCACAAAACTCTCACTCTCTTTCTCCTCTTGCTTCAGTTTCAATACTGTCACAAAACTCTCACTCTCTTTCTCCTCTTTCTTCAGTTTCAATACTGTCACAAAACTCTCGCTCTCTTTCTCCTCTTTCTTCAGTTTCAATACTGTCACAAAACTCTCACTCTCTTTCTCCTCTTTCTTCAGTTTCAATACTGTCACAAAACTCTCACTCTCTTTCTCCTCTTCAGTTTCAATACTGTCACAAAACTCGCTCTCTTTCTCCTCTTTCTTCATTTTCAATACTGTCACAAAACTCACTCTCTTTCTCCTCTTTCTTCATTTTCAATACTGTCACAAAACTCTCACACTCTTTCTCCTCTTTCTTCAGTTTCAATACTGTCACAAAACTCTCACACTCTTTCTCCTCTTTCTTCAGTTTCAATACTGTCACAAAACTCTCACTCTCTTTCTCTCCTCCCCCTGTCACTTTACCCCTCCCTTTTCCATCTATTCATTCACCCCTGTAGTCAGACTCTCCCAAGCAATGTAGATATAGAGAAACGTATAACCCTGCCTACACACGCACGCAGGCAAACAAACACACACACACACACATACACACACACACACACACACACACACACACACACACACACACACACACACACACACACACACGCACATGCACACAGTTAAAAGGAAAAAAATATGCATTCCCTTACAATTCCACAGACCCTCTCTGCTGCTCATAAAACACAGTAGTACACACACATTCTACACATTGAATGTCTGTGCTCCCTCCCCTTCCCTCACTCCCTATTCAGTCACTTAGCCTCCCTCTGTTTTACACACACTAAACGCTATAAGAAAAGAACCATGTAACTCCTGCCTGCAGTGCCTAGACAATAACACATACATGACAACACACACTTTCTCTTTCTGACTGTTTCTCTAGCCTCCATCTATTCATTAGGCTCTTCTCCTCCAATCACTTTTCTTTACTGTTTTCCCTCACCTCTTGACCTTGTCCGCCTAACACAAACAGCCTCTCAGGGTGGTCTATTCACTGTTTACACACACACACACACACACACACACACACACACACACACACACACTGAAGCACCCACAATCCATTGTGTGAACCTTCTGAACTAATTTTCCACACATTCTCTCATTGACATAAACAGTCACGGTTCTTTTTTAAAACTGGTGGTGTACGTGCGTATCTGTGTGCGTGTGTGAGTGTGTATGTTCACTTGACTCTGTCCAGATGAGTAGAGTGTCTTTTTAAACTTTTCAGCTGTTGGTGACAGCTGTGTGACTGGAAGAAGAGGAGAGAGGGCGAGAGAACAAAAGAGAGAAGAGGGAGAGGATAGAGAAAGAAAGATTGAAGGAGAGAGAGGGTAAAAAGAGAGAAGAAGAAGATAGAGAGTAGAGAGAGAGAAAGGAAGATGGAGAGAGGAGAGAATATAAGATAAGAGAAGAGAGAGAGGAGAGAGAGAGTAGATAGAGAGGAGAGAGAGAGAAGAAGATAGATAGGAGAGAGAGAGAAGAAGATAGATAGGAGAGAGAGAGAGGAAGATAGAGGAGAGAGAGAGAAGATGGAGAGGAGAGAGAGAAGATAGAGAAGATGATAGAGAGGAGAGAGAGAGAAGATAGAGAGGAGAGAGAAGATAGAAAGGAGAGAGAGAGAAGATAGAGAGGAGAGAGAGAGAAGATAGAGAGAAGAAGATAGAGAGGAGAGAGAGAAGATAGAGAGGAGAGAGAAGATAGAAAGGAGAGAGAGTGAAGATAGAGAGGAGAGAGAGAGAAGATAGAGAGGAGAGAGAGAGAAGAAGATAGAGAGGAGAGAGAGAGAAGATGGTGAGGAGAGAGAGAGAAGATGGTGAGTAGAGAGAGAGAAAATAGAGGAGAGAGAGAGAAGATAGAGAGGAGAGAGAGAATATAGAGAGGAGAGAGAGAAGATAGAGAAGATGATAGAGAGGAGAGAGAGAGAGAGAGAGAGAAGAAGATAGAGAGGAGAGAGAGAGAAGATAGAGAGAGAGAGAGAATAAGGTAGAGGAGAGAGAGAGAAGATAGAGAGGAGAGAGAGAGAAGATAGAGAGGAGAGAGAGAGAAGAAGAAAGAGAGGAGAGAGAGAAGAAGAAAGAGAGGAGAGAGAGAAGATAGAGAGGAGAGAGAGAAGATAGAGAGGAGAGAGAGAAGATAGAGAGGAGAGAGAAGATAGAGAGGAGAGAGAGAGAAGATAGAGAGGAGAGAGAGAGAAGATAGAAAGGAGAGAGAGCGAAGATAGAGAGGAGAGAGAGCGAAGATAGAGAGGAGAGAGAGAGAAGAAGATCGAGAGGAGATAGATAGGAGAGAGAGAGGAAGATAGAGAGAAGAAGATGGAGAGGAGAGAGAGAGATAAGAAGATGGGGAGAGAGAGAGAGAAGATAGAGAGGAGAGAGAGAAGATAGAGAGGAGAGAGAGAAGATAGAGAGGAGAGAGAGAGAAGAAGATCGAGGGGAGATAGATAGGAGAGAGAGAGAGGAAGATAGAGAGAGAGAGGAGAGAGAGAGAAGAAGATAAAGAGAGAGAGAAGAAGATAGAGAGGAGAGAGAGAGAAGAAGAGAGAGTGGAAGAAAGAGAGGAGAGAGAAGAAGATAGAGAGGAGAGAGAGAGAGAGAAGAAGATAGAGAGGAGAGAGTGGAAGAAAGAGAGCGATGGAAAGGGGGAGACAGATAATAATAAGGTGTATATATATATATACAGTGCATTGCGAAAGTATTCGGCCCCCTTGAACTTTGCGAACTTTTGCCACATTTCAGGCTTCAAACATAAAGATATAAAACTGTATTTTTTTTGTGAAGAATCAACAACAAGTGGGACACAATCATGAAGTGGAACGACATTTATTGGATATTTCAAACTTTTTTAACAAATCAAAAACTGAAAAATTGGGTGTGCAAAATTATTCAGCCCCTTTGTGCAGCAAACTCTCTCCAGAAGTTCAGTGAGGATATCTGAATGTTCCAATGTTGATCTAAATGACTAATGATGATAAATACAATCCACCTGTGTGTAATCAAGTCTCCGTATAAATGCACCTGCACTGTGATAGTCTCAGAGGTCCGTTAAAAGCGCAGAGAGCATCATGAAGAACAAGGAACACACCAGGCAGGTCCGAGATACTGTTGTGAAGAAGTTTAAAGCCGGATTTGGATACAAAAAGATTTCCCAAGCTTTAAACATCCCAAGGAGCACTGTGCAAGCCATAATATTGAAATGGAAGGAGTATCAGACCACTGCAAATCTACCAAGACCTGGCCGTCCCTCTAAACTTTCAGCTCATACAAGGAGAAGACTGATCAGAGATGCAGCCAAGAGGCCCATGATCACTCTGGATGAACTGCAGAGATCTAGAGCTGAGGTGGGAGACTCTGTCCATAGGACAACAATCAGTCAAATATTGCACAAATCTGGCCTTTATGGAAGAGTGGCAAGAAGAAAGCCATTTCTTAAAGATATCCATAAAAAGTGTCGTTTAAAGTTTGCCTCAAGCCACCTGGGAGACACACCAAACATGTGGAAGAAGGTGCTCTGGTCAGATGAAACCAAAATTGAACTTTTTGGCAACAATGCAAGACCAGTTTGGCGTAAAAGCAACACAGCTCATCACCCTGAACACACCATCCCCACTGTCAAACATGGTGGTGGCAGCATCATGGTTTGGGCCTGCTTTTCTTCAGCAGGGACAGGGAAGATGGTTAAAATTGATGGGAAGATGGATGGAGCCAAATATAGGACCATTCTGGAAGAAAACCTGATGGAGTCTGCAAAAGACCTGAGACTGGGACGGAGATTTGTCTTCCAACAAGACAATGATCCAAAACATAAAGCAAAATCTACAATGGAATAGTTCAAAAATAAACATATCCAGGTGTTAGAATGGCCAAGTCAAAGTCCAGACCTGAATCCAATCGAGAATCTGTGGAAAGAACTGAAAACTGCTGTTCACAAATGCTCTCCATCCAACCTCACTGAGCTCGAGCTGTTTTGCAAGGAGGAATGGGAAAAAATTTCAGTCTCTCGACGTGCAAAACTGATAGACATGCCCCAAGCGACTTACAGCTGTAATCGCAGCAAAAGGTGGCGCTACAAAGTATTAACTTAAGGGGGCTGAATAATTTTGCACGCCCAATTTTTCCGTTTTTGATTTGTTAAAAAAGTTTGAAATATCCAATAAATGTCGTTCCACTTCATGATTGTGTCCCACTTGTTGTTGATTCTTCACAAAAAAATACAGTTTTATATCTTTATGTTTGAAGCCTGAAATGTGGCAAAAGGTCGCAAAGTTCAAGGGGGCCGAATACTTTCGCAATGCACTGTATATACACTACCGGTCAAAAGTTTTAGAACACCTACTTTCCTTCACTCTGCCCCAGTCAGCCCAAACCAGATGGGATGGCGTATCGCTGCAGAATGCTGTGGTAGCCATGCTGGTTAAGTGTGCCTTGAATTAAATAAATCACAGACAGTGTCACCAGCAAAGCACCCCCACACCATCACACCTCCTCCTCCGTTGGAAATACACATGTGGAGATCATCCGTTCACCCACACCGCGTCTCACAAAGACACTGCGGTTGAAACCAAATATTTCCAATTTGGACTCCAGAACAAAGGACAAATTTGCACCGGTGTAATGTCCGTTGCTCGTGTTTCTTGGCCCAAGCAAGTCTCTTCTTATTGGTGTCCTTCAGTAGTGGTTTCTTCCTTTCCTGTGGCGGTCCTCATGAGAGCCAGTTTCATCATAGCACTTCATGGTTTTTGCGACTGCACTTGAAGAAACTTTCAAAGTCGGACTGCCATGTCTCTTTGCTTATTTGAGCTGTTCTTTTTTTTCCAATTTCGTGGTATCTAATTGGTCGAGAGCTGTGCGTCCTCCAAAACACAACCCAACCAAGCTGCACTGCTTCTTGACACAAAGCCCAGTTAACCCGGAAGCCAGCCACACCAATGTGTCGGAGGAAACACAGTACACCTGGCGACCGTGTCAGTGTGCACAGGAGTCGCTAGTGTGTGATAGGACAAGGACATCCCTGCCGGCCAAACCCTCCCCTAACCCGGACGACACTGGGCCAATTCTGCTCCACCCCATGGGTCTCCCGGTCACAGCTGGCTGCGACAGAGCCTATTTGAGCTGTTATTGCCATAATATGGACTTGGGCTTTTACCAAATAGGGTTTTCTTCTGTATACCACCCCTACCTTGTCACAACACAACTGATTGGATGAAACGCGTTACGAAGGAAACAAATTCGACAAAGAAATTCCACTTTTAAGAAGGCACACCTGTTAATTGAAATGCATTCCAGGTGACTACCTCATGAAGTTGGTTGAGAGAATGCCAAGAGTGTGCAAAGCTGTCATCAAGACAAAGGGTGGCTATTTGAATAATCTCAAATAAAATATATATTTTGATTTGTTTAATGCTTTTTTGATTACTACATGATTCCATATGTGTTATTTCATAGTTTTGATGTCTTCACTATTAGTCTACAATGTAGAAAATAGTACAAATAAAGAAAAATCCTTGAATAAGTATGTGTTCTAAAACTTTAGACCGGTAGTGTACAGTGGGGCAAAAAAGTATTTAGTCAGCCACCAATTGTGCAAGTTCTCCCACTTAAAAAGATGAGAGAGGCCTGTAATTTTTATCACAGGTACACTTCAACTATGACAGACAAATTGAGGAAAAAAATCCTGAAAATCACATTGTAGGATTTTTAATGAATTTATTTGCAAATTATGGTGGAAAATAAGTATTTGGTCAATAACAAAAGTTTATCTCAATACTTTGTTATATACACTTTGTTGGCAATGACAGAGGTCAAACGTTTTCTGTAAGTCTTCACAAGGTTTTCACACACTGTTGCTGGTATTTTGGCCCATTCCTCCATGCAGATCTCCTTGCAGATACACCCTCAGAGAGTGGGGTCACAGGAAGGGAGAGACAGATGTAGACAGACCAAAAAGAGAGAAAAACAAGGGAACTAATCCGTGAAAGGAAGGGAGGAGGGGAACCAAATGAAAGGAGAGGAGAGAGTCACAAAGGCTTACAGTATATACAATGTGTGTGTGTGTGTGTTTGGAGAGTATTGATGAGTTAATGCGAGCTGATCACATATCAAGAGCTGTGTGTGTGTGTGTGTGTGTGTGTCTGTCGGTGTGTGTGTGTTTCTGTGTCGGTGTGTGTGGTAACCTCTGAATATCCCAGCAGTAGGTTTATGATGTGCTCAACACAAAACACTGAATATCCCAGCAGTAGGTTTATGATGTGCTCAACACAAAACACTATGAATATCCCAGCAGTAGGTTTATGATGTGCTCAACACAAAACACTATGAATATCCCAGCAGTAGGTTTATGATGTGCTCAACACAAAACACTACTATGAATATCCCCGCAGTAGGTTTATGATGTGTTCAACACAAAACACTGAATATCCCAGCAGTAGGATTATAATGTGCTCAACACAAAACACTATGAATATCCCAGCAGTAGGTTTATGATGTGTTCAACACAAAACACTATGAATATCCCAGCAGTAGGTTTATGATGTGTTCAACACAAAACACTATGAATATCCCAGCAGTAGGTTTATGATGTGCTCAACACAAAACACTATGAATATCCCAGCAGTAGGTTTATGATGTGCTCAACACAAAACACTGAATATCCCAGCAGTAGGTTTATGATGTGTTCAACACAAAACACTGAATATCCCAGCAGTAGGTTTATGATGTGCTCAACACAAAACACTATGAATATCCCAGCAGTAGGATTATAATGTGCTCAACACAAAACACTGAATATCCCAGCAGTAGGTTTATGATGTGTTCAACACAAAACACTGAATATCCCAGCAGTAGGATTATAATGTGCTCAACACAAAACACTATGAATATCCCAGCAGTAGGTTTATGATGTGTTCAACACAAAACACTATGAATATCCCAGCAGTAGGATTATAATGTGCTCAACACAAAACACTATGAATATCCCAGCAGTAGGATTATGTGCTCAACACAAAACACTGAATATCCCAGCAGTAGGATTATAATGTGCTCAACACAAAACACTGAATATCCCAGCAGTAGGATTATAATGTGCTCAACACAAAACACTATGAATATCCCAGCAGTAGGATTATGTGCTCAACACAAAACACTGAATATCCCAGCAGTAGGTTTATGATGTGCTCAACACAAAACACTATGAATATCCCAGCAGTAGGTTTATGATGTGCTCAACACAAAACACTATGAATATCCCAGCAGTAGGTTTATGATGTGCTCAACACAAAACACTATGAATATCCCAGCAGTAGGTTTATGATGTGCTCAACACAAAACACTATGAATATCCCAGCAGTAGGTTTATGATGTGCTCAACACAAAACACTATGAATATCCCAGCAGTATGTTTTTTGATGTGCTCAACACAAAACACTATGAATATCCCAGCAGTAGGTTTATGATGTGCTCAACACAAAACACTGAATATCCCAGCAGTAGGTTTATGATGTGCTCAACACAAAACACTGAATATCCCAGCAGTAGGTTTATGATGTGCTCAACACAAAACACTATGAATATCCCAGCAGTAGGTTTATGATGTGCTCAACACAAAACACTGAATATCCCAGCAGTAGGTTTATGATGTGTTCAACACAAAACACTGAATATCCCAGCAGTAGGTTTATGATGTGCTCAACACAAAACACTATGAATATCCCAGCAGTAGATTTATGCCTTTTGCATTGTCAGTGTTACATTGTAGCCGGTTGTAAAAGATTGTTACAGTAATGTATACCTACTCAAATATACATAAATAAAAATACATAAACACACAAATGCAATACAGTAACAAAAACATTGTCATTTATTTCCAAATTGCAGTATTTTTGAACACTTGTGTTTTGTATGTAACACTTTCTGTACCCAACAGGAGAAAAACAGGAAAAACATTCAGTAAGATAAAGGGTTTTCTGTACAAAAATAAAACATGAAAGTGGCTCATTCCTTCAAAACTATAAAGACAAAAACACATGCACATTTATTATTTTTTATAAAAAGGCATTAGGCTGCCTCCTATTTGGGTCTGGCCACAGCACCTCATCCACATCACAAGCAATGTTCTCCCTGGCTAAACAGAATCTTCTGGAGTGACGGATCCAGCCACCAAAAGCCCCCACATCAACTTCACCACATGCATCCTCCATTGCCTGGAGAAGAGGCGTGTGAGGGGATGGCGGTCATACACCTTCCACCACCATGCCGAAAAAAACTATTCAATTGTGTTTAGGAATGGGGAATATGGTGGGAGGTATAGAACAAACTGTGGGTGGTCGATGAACCAGAGCAGCCCGGTGGAAACTCACGTTGTCCCAGATGACAACATACCTGGGCTGCTCTGGTCCACCCCTCTGCTCGGCTGGAATGAGGATGCTGTGTATTGTGTCCAGGAATGTGATGAGAAGGGCGGTGTTGTAGGGACTAAGGTTGGCATGGTGATGGCTGACGCCTTGCTGGCTAACGGCTGCACACATGGTGATATTCCCTCCACGCTGTCCAGGGACATTCACAATGGCACGGTGGCCAATAATCTTCCGTCCCCTTCTTTTGTCTAGGCTGAAGCCAGCCTCATCAATGGTTTATATAAACGTGCTGAATTGCAGCGGCATCCAGCTCCAAGATAATGTAATGGATTCAGTTGCTCTGTAATACACGGTCCAATGTAGACAAGCCCACCTGGTGAATGTTATTGAATATTGTGTAGTCTGAATTGATGTGGTTCTGGATTTCTCCTAGTCTAATGGTATTGTTTGCCACCACCATGTTCACAATAGCGGTCTCCTGTTCTGGTGTGAATAGACGGTGTCTTCTACCATGGCCTGGCCATCTCTCAGTTCTGGTGTGAACAGCCGGTGTCTTCTACCATGGCCATCTCTCAGTTCTGGTGTGAATAGACGGTGTCTTCTACCATGGCCTGGCCATCTCTCATTTCTGGTGTGAACAGCCGGTGTCTTCTACCATGGCCTGGCCATCTCTCATTTCTGGTGTGAACAGCCGGTGTCTTCTACCATGGCCTGGCCGTCTCTCAGTTCTGCAGAAGATCCACAAATATGATATGATTGGCTACAGTAAGCTAAAATAATCTATTTTATTTCAATATCAAATGACATTACTGTAACGTTGGGTAACAATCACTGAGTAACATAGGCCTACTGGTATGTCGGACTGCAGTATACGTAAAGAGCATAGTGTAGATGGTAAGTAACTTACCGGTTGTCATTTCTGAATGATAGATGCAACCGTGTAGCAGCTCAGGCTCAGGTTGAGCCCAGCATCCCTCATACTCAATCCATGGTTGAGCACATGGTCAACCAATGTGGCCCTGATCTCATCTGAGACAACTGTCTGTCCGTGTCCTCCTCCTCCTCCTCCTCCTCCTCCTCTAGCTCTAGCTCTTGATTCACCATTGACTTCCATTTTCCTCCAAAACAGGAGAGCTCATCTGTGGCCTTTTATAGTGCTAAAGCTCTGATTTCTAAGTGAACTATTCAGCAGCGAGTGTTTACAGCTGTGAGGAGTGGGTGTTTCCAATTGGTGTATAGAGCTTGGAATTGTGATTGAAGTTGCTTTCCAAAGGGACTGAAGATAATTTCATTTTTAATGTTGAGCCTAACGTAGAGAAATGTGTGTAGTGTTTTGCAAAATCACTATGTGATTTAGAATTGAAAAGTGTAAAGCAGGAATTCTGCTTGCAATTTTACAGACTTGGTTTCAGGGATTGGGTACATGAGTTTCAGGTTTCGGTGATTTGCGTTTCAAGTTCCAATTTTAGTGTGTAAACAATTGGGAAAAACAGTAATTCTGACTATTTTGAGGAAGTGTATACTGGCTACGGCGTCTCATGACGGACAAACAGTACTATTGCAGTTTTTTTGCAAAGGTCTTTTAAGGGAGTACGAGAGCACCTTTGTTTGGTCCTCGGCTAGGTGAAGGCTGAACCGAAGCATTTTTTATTTATTTTTATTTCACCTTTATTTAACCAGGTAGGCTAGTTGAGAACAAGTTATCATTTACAACTGCGACCTGGCCAAGATAAAGCCTAGCAGTGTGAACAGACAACACAGAGTTACACATGGAGTAAACAATTAACAAGTCAATAACACAGTAGAAAAAAAAAGTCTATATACAGTGCCTTGCGAAAGTATTCGGCCCCCTTGAACTTTGCGACCTTTTGCCACATTTCAGGCTTCAAACATAAAGATATAAAACTGTATTTTTTTGTGAAGAATCAACAACAAGTGGGACACAATCATGAAGTGGAACGACATTTATTGGATATTTCAAACTTTTTTAACAAATCAAAAACTGAAAAATTGGGCGTGCAAAATTATTCAGCCCCCTTAAGTTAATACTTTGTAGCGCCACCTTTTGCTGCGATTACAGCTGTAAGTCGCTTGGGGTATGTCTCTATCAGTTTTGCACATCGAGAGACTGAAATTTTTTCCCATTCCTCCTTGCAAAACAGCTCGAGCTCAGTGAGGTTGGATGGAGAGCATTTGTGAACAGCAGTTTTCAGTTCTTTCCACAGATTCTCGATTGGATTCAGGTCTGGACTTTGACTTGGCCATTCTAACACCTGGATATGTTTATTTTTGAACCATTCCATTGTAGATTTTGCTTTATGTTTTGGATCATTGTCTTGTTGGAAGACAAATCTCCGTCCCAGTCTCAGGTCTTTTGCAGACTCCATCAGGTTTTCTTCCAGAATGGTCCTATATTTGGCTCCATCCATCTTCCCATCAATTTTAACCATCTTCCCTGTCCCTGCTGAAGAAAAGCAGGCCCAAACCATGATGCTGCCACCACCATGTTTGACAGTGGGGATGGTGTGTTCAGGGTGATGAGCTGTGTTGCTTTTACGCCAAACATAACGTTTTGCATTGTTGCCAAAAAGTTACATTTTGGTTTCATCTGACCAGAGCACCTTCTTCCACATGTTTGGTGTGTCTCCCAAGTGGCTTGTGGCAAACTTTAAACAACACTTTTTATGGATATCTTTAAGAAATGGCTTTCTTCTTGCCACTCTTCCATAAAGGCCAGATTTGTGCAATATACGACTGATTGTTGTCCTATGGACAGAGTCTCCCACCTCAGCTGTAGATCTCTGCAGTTCATCCAGAGTGATCATGGGCCTCTTGGCTGCATCTCTGATCAGTCTTCTCCTTGTATGAGCTGAAAGTTTAGAGGGACGGCCAGGTCTTGGTAGATTTGCAGTGGTCTGATACTCCTTCCATTTCAATATTATCGCTTGCACAGTGCTCCTTGGGATGTTTAAAGCTTGGGAAACCTTTTTGTATCCAAATCCGGCTTTAAACTTCTTCACAACAGTATCTCGGACCTGCCTGGTGTGTTCCTTGTTCTTCATGATGCTCTCTGCGCTTTTAACGGACCTCTGAGACTATCACAGTGCAGGTGCATTTATACGGAGACTTGATTACACACAGGTGGATTGTATTTATCATCATTAGTCATTTAGGTTAACATTGGATCATTCAGAGATCCTCACTGAACTTCTGGAGAGAGTTTGCTGCACTGAAAGTAAAGGGGCTGAATAATTTTGCACGCCCAATTTTTCAGTTTTTGATTTGTTAAAAAAGTTTGAAATATCCAATAAATGTCGTTCCACTTCATGATTGTGTCCCACTTGTTGTTGATTCTTCACAAAAAAATACAGTTTTATATCTTTATGTTTGAAGCCTGAAATGTGGAAAAAGGTCGCAAAGTTCAAGGGGGCCGAATACTTTCGCAAGGCACTGTACATTGTGTGCAAAAGGCATGAGGAGGTAGGCGAATAGTTAAAATTTTGCAGATTAACACTGGAGTGATAAATTATCAGATGGTCATGTACAGGTAGATTGGTGTGGTGTGTATTGGTGTGCAAAAGAGCAGAAAAGTAAATAAATAAAAACAGTTTTGGGATGAGGTAGGTAAATTGGGTGGGCTATTTACCGATGGACTATGTACAGCTGCAGCGATCGGTTAGCTGCTCAGATAGCAGATGTTTGAAGTTGGTGAGGGAGATAAAAGTCTCCATCTTCAGCGATTTTTGCAATTCGTTCCAGTCACAGGCAGCAGAGAACTGGAACGAAAGGCGGCCAAATGAGGTGTTGGCTTTAGGGATGATCAGTGAGTTACACCTGCTGGAGCGCGTGCTATGGGTGGGTGTTGCCATCGTGACCAGTGAACTGAGAGAAGGCGGAGCTTTACCTAGCATGGACTTGTAGATGACCTGTAGCCAGTGGGTCTGGCGACGAATATGTAGCGAGGGCCAGCCAACTAGAGCATACAGGTCACAGTGGTGGGTGCTATAAGGTGCTTTAGTAACAAAACGGATGGCACTGTGATAAACTGCATCCAGTTTGCTGAGTAGAGTGTTGGAAGCTATTTTGTAGATGACATCGCCGAAGTCGAGGATTGGTAGGATAGTCAGTTTTACTAGGGTAAGTTTGGCGGCGTGAGTGAAGGAGGCTTTGTTGCGGAATAGAAATCTGACTCTAGATTTGATTTTAGATTGGAGATGTTTGATATGAGTCTGGAAGGAGAGTTTACAGTCTAGCCAGACACCTAGGTACTTATAGATGTCCACATATTCTAGGTCGGAACCATCCAGGGTGGTGATGCTAGTCGGGCGTGCGGGTGCAGGCAGCGAACGGTTGAAAAGCATGCATTTGGTTTTACTAGCGTTTAAGAGCAGTTGGAGGCCACGGAAGGAATGTTGTATGGCATTGAAGCTCGTTTGGAGGTTAGATAGCACAGTGTCCAAGGACGGGCCGGAAGTATACAGAGTGGTGTCGTCTGCGTAGAGGTGGATCAGGGAATCGCCCGCAGCAAGAGCAACATCATTGATATATACAGAGAAAAGAGTCGGCCCGAGAATTGAACCCTGTGGCACCCCCATAGAGACTACCAAAGGACCGGACAGCATGCCCTCCGATTGACTCTGAACTCTGTCTGCAAAGTAGTTGGTGAACCAGGCAAGGCAGTCATCAGAAAAACCGAGGCTACTGAGTCTGCCGATAAGAATATGGTGATTGACAGAGTCGAAAGCCTTGGCAAGGTCAATGAAGATGGCTGCACAGTACTGTCTTTTATCGATGGCGGTTATGATATCGTTTAGTACCTTGAGCGTGGCTGAGGTGCACCCGTGATCGGCTCGGAAACCAGATTGCACAGCGGAGAAGGTACGGTGGGATTCGAGATGGTCAGTGACCTGTTTGTTGACTTGGCTTTCGAAGACCTTAGATAGGCAGGGCAGGATGGATATAGGTCTGTAACAGTTTGGGTCCAGGGTGTCTCCCCCTTTGAAGAGGGGGATGACTGCGGCAGCTTTCCAATCCTTGGGGATCTCAGACGATATGAAAGAGAGGTTGAACAGGCTGGTAATAGGGGTTGCGATAACGGCGGCTGATAGTTTCAGAAATAGAGGGTCCAGATTGTCAAGCCCAGCTGATTTGTACGGGTCCAGGTTTTGCAGCTCTTTCAGAACATCTGCTATCTGGATTTGGGTAAAGGAGAACCTGGAGAGGCTTGGGCGAGTAGCTGCGGGGGGGGGGGGGGGGGGGCGGAGCTGTTGGCCGAGGTTGGAGTAGCCAGGAGGAAGGCATGGCCAGCTGTTGAGAAATGCTTGTTGAAGTTTTCGATAATCATGGATTTATCGGTGGTGACCGTGTTACCTAGCCTCAGTGCAGTGGGCAGCTGGGAGGAGGTGCTCTTGTTCTGCATGGACTTCAGTGTCCCAGAACTTTTTGGAGTTAGAGCTACAGGATGCAAATTTCTGCCTGAAGAAGCTGGCCTTTGCTTTCCTGACTGACTGCGTGTATTGGTTCCTGACTTCCCTGAACAGTTGCATATCGCGGGGATTATTCGATGCTATTGCAGTACGCCACAGGATGTTTTTGTGCTGGTCGAGGGCAGTCAGGTCTGGAGTGAACCAAGGACTATATCTGTTCTTAGTTCTGCATTTTTTGAACGGAGCATGCTTATCTAAAATGGTGAGGAAGTTACTTTTAAAGAATGACCAGGCATCCTCAACTGACGGGATGAGGTCAATGTCCTTCCAGGATACCCGGGCCAGGTCGATTAGAAAGGCCTGCTCACAAAAGTGTTTTAGGGAGCGTTTGACAGTGATGAGGGGTGGTCGTTTGACTGCGGATCCGTAGCGGATACAGGCAATGAGGCAGTGATCGCTGAGATCCTGGTTGAAGACAGCGGAGGTGTATTTGGAGGGCCAATTTGGTCAGGATGACGTCTATGAGGGTGCCCTTGTTTACAGATTTAGGGTTGTACCTGGTGGGTTCCTTGATGATTTGTGTGAGGTTGAGGGCATCTAGCTTAGATTGTAGGACTGCCGGGGTATTAAGCATATCCCAGTTTAGGTCACCTAACAGAACAAACTCTGAAGCTAGATGGGGGGCAATCAATTCACAAATGGTGTCCAGGGCACAGCTGGGAGCTGAGGGGGGTCGGTAGCAGGCAGCAACAGTGAGAGACTTATTTCTGGAGAGATTAATTTTTTTAATTAGTAGTTCGAACTGTTTGGGTATGGACCTGGAAAGTATGACATTACTTTGCAGGCTATCTCTGCAGTAGACTGCAACTCCTCCCCCTTTGGCAGTTCTATCTTGACGGAAAATGTTATAGTTGGGTATGGAAATCTCAGAATTTTTGGTGGCCTTCCTGAGCCAGGATTCAGACACGGCAAGGACATCAGGGTTAGCAGAGTGTGCTAAAGCAGTGAGTAAAACAAACTTAGGGAGGAGGCTTCTGATGTTGACATGCATGAAACCAAGGCTTTTTCGATCACAGAAGTCAACAAATGAGGGTGCCTGGGGACATGCAGGGCCTGGGTTTACCTCCACATCACCCGCGGAACAGAGGAGGAGTAATATGAGGGTGTGGCTAAAGGCTATCAAAACTGGTCGTCTAGAGCGTTGGGGACAAAGAATAAAAGGAGCAGATTTCTGGGCATGGTAGAATATATTCAGGGCATAATGCGCAGACAGGGGTATGGTGGGATGCGGGTACAGCGGAGTAGGGCCCAGGCACTGGGTGATGATAAGAGAGGTTGTATCTCTGGACATGCTGGTTGTAATGGGTGAGGTCACCGCATGTGTGGGAGGTGGGACAAAGGAGGTTTCAGAGGTATGAAGAGTGGAACTAGGGGCTCCATTGTAAACTAAAACAATGATAACTAACCTGAACAACAGTATACAAGGCATACCGAAGGCTTCAGGCGTTTCTAGTATTAACACTGTGAGTAAGTACTGTCACTTAGTAACTGAACTCCTTCTGCCCTCTTTATTAGTGCTTTGTGTGTGTGTCCCTCTTGGGGTTAAAGTGATTTACAGGTAGTACTATGATCTGCACTGTTCCTCTATTGGAGAAATATATCAGGTCTCCAACTGTAGTTTCACTCTCCTCACTCCCTTCAGAATGATCAAACTGTCTCCAGTACTTCTCTATTGGCCTGACTCGCACGTGCATAGACACACTTACACACACACACTCAGATACACACTCAGACACACACTCAGATACACACTCAGATACACACTCAGACACACAGCTCAGTGTTGGATAGAAAAGCTGGGTGGATTTATGTGTGTGTGGCTGATCCCAGAGAGTCTATTATTTCCATATGCTGCTTAGTGCATCGGCCAAATGTCAGAGCGATCATGAGACAATAGTGTGTGTGTGTGTGTGTCTGACTAATACCTCTCTTCTATTTTACGCTTGCCCTCTTAATTTGTATGACTCTCTCCCATCGCTTCTTCTCTGTCGATTATAACTCTTCATTTTCCTCTCTCCCTTTTCTGTTTCTCCATCCACCTAGTGTACTGGCCAGCCTTAGGGTTAGGCATGATATTATAGCCTCAATTGTCAATACTTGGGATCTACAGTACTGACATGTATTTCTCCCTCCCTCCCTCCCTCTCTCCATCCCTCCCTCCCTCCCTCCCTCCCTCTGTCTGTCAGGTATGTGTAGGAGGTGCAGACTCCAGAGCAGAGCAGTGTGCTTCCTACAACAACCAGGAGTTTATGGGCAGACTGTACGACTGGGAACCTTTCACTGAGGGTAAGTTACACACACGCACACACACATTCACACACACAGACGTACAGACACACACACATGCACACGCACTTGTTAATGTGTATGTAGTTGTTGTGTATATGATTGTTTAAGCCTGCCCAATCCACTGCAACTCACATTCTGATTGGTAGAGAGAGAGAGAGAGAGAGAGAGAGAGAGAGAGAGAGAGAGAGAGAGAGAGAGAGAGAGAGAGAGAGAGAGAGAGAGAGAGAGAGAGAGAGAGAGAGAGAGAGAGAGAGAGAGAGAGAGAGAGAGAGAGAGAGAGAGAGAGAGAGAGAGAGAGAGAACTCTATATACCCTTGTTCTCACAAAACATTCCCCCCTCTGTTTTCCCTCTCATTTGTCCAACATCCCTCGTTCACTTTCTTTCTCCTCCCATCACTGACTGAGCAGAGAGATTCCTACTGAGTGAGATAAAGACAGAGAGAAGGAGGGCAGGAGGGAGAGAGGGGACAGTGAGACAAGATTAAGGGAGAGTGTGTGTGCGTGCGCATGTGTATTTGTTGGACAGAATGAGAGAATGTGAGAGAGTGTTGGAATGTGAGAGAGTGTTAGAATGTGTGTGAGTGAGAAGTTGTCTTTGTTTTAGGACCGAACTAGAGAGAGGGAGAGGGAGACAACTGTAAACAGAGATTTGGAGAAAGAGAGAAAAGAAAAGAAAGAACGAGAGATGGGGGAAGAGAGAGGACAATTCTAAACATACATAGGGATTAAGTGAGCGAAGGGAAAAACAGGAATGGGGGGGGAGAGGAGGGAAAGAGAGACAGCTGTAGAATGATATCATCAAGAATTTGTCACTGTCCTGACAGATTAATGCATATGTGTGTGTTTCCGCGAGCCTGTGTGTGTGTGTGTGTGTGTGTGTGTGTGTGTGTGTGTGTGTCTGGGAAAACTACCATGTAAATTGTCCTGAGTGCTAGTGTGTGTAAATGTGACCGCTGTATCAGTTGGCAGTACAGCCCCTCTGCTGACAGAACTATGACATCATAGAGCTACATAGACCAGGAAGTGTAGAGCTATAAAACCACTGATCTATGAGACCAGAGATTTAGAACACAACACATAGCATGTTAGAGAGGCTGGAGGCAGCACAGGGTCTCAGTCTAGTGCCTGTGGACTGGAGTGTGTTGCTGCTTAACAACAACAGAAGGCTTCTGGATTTTGACCCAACAACCCACTGGCTATTGGTCCTTCTCTCTAACCTGTAGGCTATCTGGCTCTATTGTTTCTCTGATTGAAGCCAGGAGTTTTTCCTCACCAATTGTTTTTATTTAACCTTTATTTAACTAGGCAAGTCAGTTAAGAACAAATTCTAATTTACAATGACGGCCTAGGAACTGTGGGTTAACTGCCTTGTTCAGGGGCAGAACGACAGATTTTTACCTTGTCAGCTCGGGGATTCGATCAAGCAACCTTTCGGTTACTGGTCCAGTGCTCTAACCACTAGGCTACCTGCTGCCCCAAATAACCTGACCTGATCTGATCTACAGTATGTAGACTGAGGCTGTATAGCTGTGATGAGAGAGAGTCATGGTTAGGGTAGGGTGATCTATGTGGACTGAGGCCGTATATCTATGCTGAGAGATAGTCATGGTTAGGGTAGTAGGGCTGATCTATGTGGACTGAGGCTGTATAGCTATGATGAGAGTGAGTAATGGTCAGGGTAGGGCTGCTTTATGAGGACTAAGGCTGTATATCTATGTCGAGAGAAATCATGGTTAGGGTAGGGCTGATCTATGTGGACTGAGCTTATATCTATGTTGAAAGATTCATGGTCAGGGTAGGACTGATCTATGTGGACTGAGCTTATATCTATGTTGAAAGATTCATGGTCAGGGTAGGACTGATCTATGTGGACTGAGCTTATATCTATGTTGAAAGATTCATGGTCAGGGTAGGACTGATCTATGTGGACTGAGCTTATATCTATGTCGAGAGAAATCATGGTTAGGGTAGGGCTGATCTATGTGGACTGAGCTTATATCTATGTTGAAAGAGTCATGGTCAGGGTAGGGCTGATCTATGTGGACTGAGCTTATATCTATGTTGAAAGATTCATGGTTAGGGTAGGGCTGATCTATGTGAACTGAGCTTATATCTATGTTGAAAGAGTCATGGTTAGGGTAGGGCTGATCTATGTGGACTGAGCTTATATCTATGTTGAAAGAGTCATGGTCAGGGTAGGGCTGATCTATGTGGACTGAGCTTATATCTATGTTGAAAGAGTCATGGTCAGGGTAGGGCTGATCTATGTGGACTGAGCTTATATCTATGTTGAAAGAGTCATGGTCAGGGTAGGGCTGATCTATGTGGACTGAGCTTATATCTATGTTGAAAGAGTCATGGTCAGGGTAGGGCTGATCTATGTGGACTGAGCTTATATCTATGTTGAAAGAGTCATGGTCAGGGTAGGGCTGATCTATGTGGACTGAGCTTATATCTATGTTGAAAGATTCATG